>NC_069505.1:79118367-79150867 GCF_027579735.1 Bombina bombina | reverse complement strand
GCCACAGACAGACATGTTGGTATCCGAAAATTTTTAAGGGAGGAATACCCGCTGATAAATCACCAATTTGACATGTGGCATTATACAAAAAGTATAACAAAGAAACTTATAGCCATTTCAAAGAAAAGATATCATGCTGATTTAAAGCCATGGATTCCCACCATAATCAACCATCTGTGGTACATATGCTTATATTGCAAGGGAAATGTTGATTTGCTCCGTGAGCTGTGGACTTCCATTGTGTACCATGTAAGTAACCGTCATACATGGGAGGATGGACATCTGATAAAAGGTTGTCTACACGGTGATCTGAAAGATCGACCTGAATCAAAAACATGGATAGCAGAACATTCACCTGCAATTTCTGCACTGTCAAGTTTTGTGCATGACCCCAAAATCCAGAAAGACTTGGTTCATCTTACAGAATACTGCCATACTGGTAGTATAGAGGTCTTCCACAATGTGGCCCTAAAGTATAGACCAAAACGTGTGCATTTCCCCATCGATGGCATGGAAGCCCGCACAAAGTTAGCTATTCTTGACCACAATGCCAATGTTGGTCGTTTACATGCCACAATCAAGAAACCAACATTGCCTCGCAACAGGATTGGACAGTTTCGATACAAGTCCTATTTTTCTAAAGCCAGGAAGAAATGGCAGGTGAAAAATATATATGAGAAGACCACCATGGAGCATTTGTATCCAATTTTGCAGGAAGTCTTAAAGATGGTTGCTGGTAAAGTCTCTCATGACTGGCAGTCCCAAAAAATATTGATGCCACCAAACATAGCCTCTACTCCAAGACCTAGTACCGCTCAACTTGTCCAGGCACATAGGTCTAGAATGAAGCCTAAAAGGCTAACAGTGATTTCAGAACAAGAGTAATCGTCTCTTGATGCATTTCATGCAAACTCATGAATGCTGTGGATTTTTTTTTTTTTAAAACAAAATATTACTATTTCAAATGTCAATATTTTTTTTCCACTAAAAGCACTATTGCACGTTACTCTTACTTATGTTTTGCACTTTGAGTTTATTACAATGTTTTTTATGTGAGTGTTTTAAAGTTATTTTTAAAATAAATATAATTTTTGCATAGGTTAATATTTAATTCTTCTAACAATATGGTTTAACTGTTATATAGCTATAATTGTATAATGTATTTATTGGTGCCCCTCAAACACACTAAGTCAAGTCCCATGCTTTTAAAACTTGTTTGTTTCTTATTGTTTTTATATATTTTTTTACAGGAGCTATCGTCCGATCGTCAAAAATAAAAATGCTATTGTAAATTACAAATAATAAAAAAAATTGCTATTTATTCTCACAGGTTTGAATTTTTATGTGTCACTATTTTGCAGTAATAATACGAATAAACATTTTTGAAAATAATTACAGATTCTCTGATCCTTTTTTCAATACAATACATAGAAACCTCTAGCAATAAAGTGTCACTGAGATATGAATGAATGATAAATGATTTTGTTTGGGGGGGGGGGGGGGGGGGCATGAGAGAGAGAGAGAGAGAGAGAGAGAGAATATGTGTGTGTGTGTACACATGTGAATTCTGCTAATTTTCTACAAAAAGGATATGCAACAAGGTTTGTAGAATTTCCATTTATTTCTATAGCAGAATTGCATGAATAAAAGTAATAAAGGTTAGAGAGTTGTGCATTACTGCTATTCAAGAATGGCTAAATTTCCTCATTCTTTTAGTGTCCTTTGTTGATCTGACATCTAGCTGCTGTTTGGTGGTTGCTATTGAACATGATACATATTTACCTTATTCTCCTATTGCCCTTTGTTAAAGAGCATAAATAGCATTTGACGTTTTCTATCTATTTTGGTTTTATGCTAACCCTGTTGCATATGTGCATGTTTACAAATAGAAGACCACAATTGCATGCAGAGATTTAGCGTTTATTATTTACCCCCTTTGCATGTAAGGCTTTGCCTGGGGAAGGTTTAGCTTTGAAAAGGCGGTAGGGTGCTTGTAAAGGATTTTTCTCAGATAAAAATACCTTACATGCAAAGGAGTTAATAAGAAACAGAAAATATCTGCATGAAACAGAGTTCAAATTATTTTTACATACAGATATGCAACAGGGTTAGCCTTGAAAATAAAAAGTATGAACTTTATAAATTATAAAAGCAAGTAGGGTAGTTTAGTAATTACTGTTTTGTGCGAGATTTATGTCGAGCGAGTATTTTCAAGCTACAAAGAAGACTGGAATTAAAGAGTTGCGGACAAGTTCGCTCGACATTTGTTAATGTAAGGTTTTCAATGGATTCGTGGCATAGTACATACGGTTATTGATCCGCACGCAGAAATTTAGACGGAAATAGTCACAAAGACCTCGCAGACAGCTTAGTACATGGAGCCCATAAAAATTATTTTTGTACGCCCTTAAGATAATTAATAAAGGGGAACTAATTTTTAAAGAGATAGGTACCCTAACTCTGAGTAACTAAACCTATAAGGTATAAATACTAATTAGACTAAGGGGTTAGTTTGCAATACCCCTATGGCATCACCTGTAAATGATAATATGTTAAATATACCCGTGGAGTTTAGTAAATTTAGGGAAAATAGCAGAAGATGCACAAGACAGCGTGCATCGAATCTACTAACAGATATTCCAAATTTAGTAGAAGTAGAGAAACCCATAAATATTTTTAGGGAATTAGAAAAATTGTTAGCAAAAGATGCCAAAGAGTGGCAGGATTTAGTCTTACTCGATAATTATGTAATGCATGACGTAATCCCTAGGGGATTAAGGATATTTAAATTTCCAGCTTTTGAATTAGACGAAATTGAATACCAAACAGAATGGGAACAAGCTCTTCATAAATGTTCCATAACCCTTATTAAAATATTAATTAAATATAGAGCGTATAAATTAGAGCATTTAAAGGGAGAGATTGATAAAACATTAGATAAATTACAACCATATCAGACAATTCAGAAATGGAAAGATTTCAATGATAATATACAAACTAGAATTAACAATTATTCTAAGGAATTGTAAACTAATAAATTGAAGAAATTAAAAAGGGACCTAGATGATTTTAGGCAGGATAAAGTATATACTTATAAAGAATATAAAGAAGGGGCTGTAAATAATGTAAATCAATCCAATTCGGACCAGACTATTAATTGGAATGAAAATGAGAATATAAGACAAAATATTAATAAAAGTGAAATAAATAAGAACAAGGGGCAGAATAAATCAATTCATACTAAGGGTAACCAGCATCAGTATAATAAATATAATAACACTCCTGTCCAAAAATCCAATTATCCGAAGAAAACAGAAACGGGTAATAATAAGAATTATCATGAAGGGAATAGAAACAACTCCCACATGTATAATACTCCAAATAGAGCTGAAATATTAAGGGACAATTAGCATCACTCTCCTAGACGGGAGCAGGAGGGCGCAAAACCAAAATTTAAGACCAATGGATCTAATAAAACTTATACCCCCTTTAATTTAAAACAAGGGATTAACAATAAGGGTCATTTTTTAGGGACTCCTCCCTGGCGACAGCAACAAGAGAGACAATTAAGGGAAAATCATATAAACGAGATAGGGAACCCAAGAAAAACAAAAAGAACTTTAGAAAATTTAGAGGAACATGAGGAGGAAAGAAACGAAGAGAAAAGAAACAAAAGAGGTTGGAATTAGAAAATGGATTAAAATGCATTTTCAACCTCTCAGATAAAACCTTTACAGAGATTGAAATCAAATTGTTTTCTGAGGGCCTAAATTTTGCCCCTATATCTCCTCCGAACCATTTTGAATTGTTTATTGATATACAGAAGTTGATTAGAAAAGTAACTCTGACAAGGTATTATGAGAAAAACAATTACAAAGAAAAACAAACTATGCAAAATTTAACAAATACCTCTGAGGGCAACCCCAAAGAGGTAGAATTGCCCAATGAGACTTCATGGGAAGAACTATTGGACCTCTCATTACATGAGGAGGGTACATATACGTCCCGACACTGCCCTCTAAAAAGAAAATCAATATTCTACCCCCAAAATGCCCAAAGTGAATCTATTAAAATGTTTAATAAACTGGTATGCGAGGACATAGATAATTTGTGTAATAATCGAAACACAGTAAGAGACAACTTATCACTTATGGAGAGGAGAGCTTTAAGAAATTGAATTGAGGATACGGATGTTATATACAGGGCAGCCAACAAAGGGGGAGGGATAGTTGTCCAAAATAGACAGGATTACTTAAATGAAGCATATAACCTTTTAAATGATAAGGACACATATAGAATGCTTACATTCAACCCTACTAATATATACAAAGAGGAATTGAGAGAACTATTAACATCAGCTAAACAAAGAGGTATCCTAAATCAAGATGAGTTTAATTTTGTACAAGAAATCTTTCCGAAAATTGCAAGTTTCTACCATCTCCCTAAAGTACATAAAAACCCAATTCATCCTCCAGGGAGACCCATAGTATCAGGTATTGGGTCCCTCTGTGACAATCTTTCAAAATACATAGATTACTACCTCCAACCACTAGTGAAACAAACCAGAGCTTACTTACGGGAAAATATGGATGTAATAAACAAGTATGAAGGATTAGAGTGGAAAAGTGATTTCTACTGGGTTACATGCGACGTTTCTGCATTGTATACCAGTATCCCTCACGATAAAGGAATTTTAGCCATTAAAGAGGAATGCTCTAAAAGTAATTTAGATAATGATCAAATCGAATTTATTGTGAATTGTATATATTTTATTCTTACCCATTATTATTTCTTATTTGAGAGTAAATTTTACAAACAAATTAGAGGCACGGCGATGGGGACAACCTTTGCCCCATCGTATGCCAACCTTTTTATGTCTAATTTTGAAACTTGTAAGATATGGACGAATAATCCTTTCATGCTAAATTTGATACAGTATCACCGGTTCATAGACCACATTTTAATAATTTGGTCTGGAACCCAAAATGATATTGATACGTTTATGGAATATATGAATGATAATACCTATAACCTTAAATTTACATATCACCACTCCAAAGAAAAAAATTACTTTTTAGACCTCACTCTATTTTGTGATAATGAAACAAATAAGGTAGCAGTTAAAAACTTCAGAAAAACCACAGACAGAAATGGCTTGTTAAATGCTCACAGTGGACATCTCAAAAGGTGGAAAAATAACATACCCTTAGGGCAGTTTCAAAGTATAAAACGAAACTGCACCAGAGTAGAGGATTACACTGCGGAAGCCAAAGTTTTAACTTCTAAATTTGAAGAAAAAGGTTATAACAAATTTCTACTACAATCCACTAAAATGAGAGTAGATGAGATGGATATAAATACTATGATTAATCAATCAAGAAATACTACTATTAAGGAGACAATTAGAAAAGATTAAACTAACAATCCTAAATTTATCACTAGATATAACAGTGGACACTTTAAAATCAAAAATATTGTGAACAAACATTGGCAAGTGCTAAGATTAGATCAGATTTTAAAACAATGTTTAGGCGAAAAAACAGAAGTTATTTTTTAGAAAAATAGGGATCTTAAAAACATGCTAGCACCTTCTAAATTGAGAGGAATTACAGAAAAGAAAAAAAATATCTTGGGAAAGGGGGGAAGGAAATATTGGTACGTTTAAACGTAGAGCAAAGGATTGTGTCATGTGTCCCCACCTGAGAAAAGGAAACAATGTGTTCATGAGCTCTGATGGTCGAAGAGAGTATAAGATTACAAGTAGATGCACATGTATGACCACACATGTCGTATATATGTTAAAGTGTAAGTGTAAGTGTAATCTGTTCTACATAGGGAGAACAAAAATAAAAATAAAATATAGGTTCAAAGAACATTTAACAAATATTTAATAAAATCTAGATACTCATAGTGTACCCATACACTTCAAAATGGCCCATCATAATGACATAAGTGATCTAGAAATCAAAATAATAGAATGGATACCACCTAACATCTGGGATACCAACCGATTACTTAAACTTAGACAGAGAGAAACATATTGGATAAAAAAGTTAGACTGTCTTCAACTAAAAGGACTAAATGTGGACTTAGATATATAAGCATTTCTAATATAATATAGTTAAGTAAATTATGTAGAAGGGAGGAACCCCATGACATCATTAGAAATTTGATAATCTAAATATACATGACAAAAGTCTAATCTTTGTGATATACTAGACTGTGAAAGTAGGTTTTTAAAAAAAATTTATGAAAAGATTTTATATAGTCTTAAGAAATATTTTTGCAATTTTTTATGTTTTTAAAATATGTATACTCGATAACATTGTATTCATAGTGAGAGTGCTGTGGTCTAATGGTGAGGTTGACTGCCTCATAATCTAAAGGATGCGAGATTGAATCCAACCGCAGCTATCAATTTTGTGTAATTGTATTTTTTACTATTCTGCATATACGTTTGTGTTTATAGCTTGTAATAAGTTTTTTAAAATATTTATCACTGCAAGGATATACCAATAACTTGCAGGGGTGGCTGTAGCCTAATGGTGAAGATAACGGACTCATAACATAAGAGATGTGAGTTCGAATCTGACCGCAGTACATATTTTAATTTAAAATTATTTTTTACGATTTTGCATTTATATAAGTATATACAGTTTTTAACAGTTTTTAATCAATCTATCACGGCAAGTGGTATACTAGTATTGTATAGGGATAACTACAGGTATTATAGGATAATAATATATTTGATAACTATACATATATAACAATGTTAATTATATAAGGGGTTAACTGAATCAATGTTAATCATAACACCTGTGAGAATAATGGGGTATATAAGGAGCATGTCTGGTTAATGAACACACTCTTGAAAAAGTTTCTGGAACAGAAACGAAACGTACGTAGAGAAGTTCTATATATATTTTAATTTGGTCTCAGGGAGGCTACCAGGGCTCATATGTTGTGGGCACCTATATGGTGAGCTGAGAGACTCATATCTACAAGTTAATCTATTTTAATTTATATTTGCAATAAACGTGTTATATCGAAACACTGGAGTAGTATCCCATTCATACATGTTTGATTGTGGATTGTTGTTGGAAAGAGAAACAGGCTCTCTGGTTGGACAGCCTCTCCAGACGTCATAGAAGGAGGTGGATCTGAGGAACAAGCTACATGGTTGTGTACAACCGATGCGCATATTGTACAAACCTATCTTGTGAGTAATACCCAGGGAAGGGGGTTTATTAAGGATAATCATCCCACGGATTACACTTAGAGCGTGCTGCGCTTCTCTATCTTCATATCTTGTCAGTACTTAATGCCCAGCTAAGATATACACAAATACAATATAGACTTTTTCCATATGTTTGCGATCCTTTTTTTAATTGTGTGTTTTCACCTATTTTAATGAGTTTATCAATAAAGAGTTGTGTTTTTATGTCTTAACAAGTCACGTTTATCTTCTCCATATCAGAAAGGGATGAGTGCTTAAAAGTGTATCCTGTCCAGCCTTCTGCTGGGACTGTCTACTGTAAAAAAAAATACAAAGTCATAACAAAAAAACAAAATATAAAAAAAATAAAAAAAAATAAATAAAAATTGCAGAACCTTCCGGCTAGATGTAGAGTTCGGCGGTAGATGGGTTGTTAACGCCACGCGTGTTTTATGTCTAACGCACGGCATTGTTTGACTCCGGTATTTAGAGTTCAAATAAGACCATCTAACGATGCTCCTAACGCGTGTATGTCACACGCGTAATCCTGCCCGCGTTAGACAGTCTCCCATAGAGATCAATGGGAAAGGCAAAAAATAGCTTTTTTCACCTAACACTCAATCTCACGAGAATACGCACAGCTCGGTCATATGACGCATACCACATCATGCACAACAAGAACACGCCGCAAATGTCACAACAACAATTAATCAACAAAGCACACAAGCATTACACATTCACAAGCGGGGGAATTTGTAATAAAATTTTATACGGGGAATACGCATATACTTTAAGATGCGGAAAATCGGAAAATCGCAAAATAACAACAAGGATTAAAAAAGATATACATACACTAGAAAAAAAAACGCATTCAATATCAATATATATTATGACAAACATACATATACAACACTTCACGAAGAACACACCATCGCAAATTCACATTTAAAAAGAATACTATTGGACAATGAAAGAGAAAACGACCACTATGACATCATCGCATTCTACACATTCCACAAATACCAACTCTAAATGAGCATGCGCAAATTCACACACTTAATACACATTGCAATAATATTAATTGCTAATAAAGCACACCTGAACACTATTTACAACGGAAATTGGGACATCATTAAACATTTACACAGGGTATATAAGCACCACACAAGCATGGCTTCTTTGACTGTGTTGCTGTTGGGTCTTTGGAGATTGGAGGTTTAAGATTAGAGAGTTTGAGAATTTTTGAGAGTGAGTTAGTGTTAGCGTGAGAGAGTGAGAGAGTGAGTGAGTTAGTGGGAGTTAGTGGGAGTGGGAGAGAGTCTGTTAGTGGGAGCGTGAGTGAGTTAGTGGGAGTTATTAGTGAGAGTTGTTAGCGGGAGCGTAAGTTACTGGTAGTTAGTGAGAGTTAGTGGGAGTGTTTGTTAGTGAGAATTAGTAGTAGTGTGAGTTAGCGAGCGAGTGATTTTTCTGTACACTTAACACATTTACACGCAAACACATTCAATACATACATACACTTATCAATAACACTACATACACTCCATACCCCCTACCCCCTCATACTACACTCCATACCCCATTCCTTGTAGTCCCATTCCCTTTCATCCCATTTACTCTTATCCCATACCCCATACCCATCCCCTAGTTACATTTAGTTTACATATCCTCCTTTTAGTCTTCTTCTTTTCGTTTATTTAAATACTCCTTACCCTCTTTGTTTTTTTACATCCCTCTCACACTTTAAGCACCTTTTTTGTCTTTTTACTTCTTTATTTTGACCCCCTTTCATTTCATCACACTCACTTTTTGTTTGATTATTTGGGGTTTAGTTTAGGGAAGAGATGGAGGCCAGGCAGGGGACAGGTAGAGGGGGGAGTAGAGGGAGGGGGAGAGGAACAGGGCAGGGAGGGGAGCAGGAAGGGGGGCAGGAAGCGGGGGTGGAAGCGGTGGGTGGACCCAGCCACTTGGTTCAAGATGACCAAGTGGCTGGGCCCAGTGGCAGTCAGAGTAGGGCTTCACAGTCCGGGACACAGAGGGCATCATCACAGGGGAAGGCCAAGGCGACTAGGGAGGCGAGGTTTACGATGGAGGAGAAGGAGGCCCTCGTAGAGGCCTATATGGCCAGGCATAGGAGGCTGCAGCACCAAAAGACAACCCCGACTGACAAGAGGAGGCTCTGGAATGAGATCAGGAATGCAGTCAATGCAGTGGGTGGCCGGAACCGAGATATGGATTCGATCAAACATCGCTACCGGGACTGTAAACTGGAACTCAAAAAAAAGTTAGGTCTGGAGGCACGACATGCCGCAGGAACCGGTGGCGGACCTGCCCTTGAAATCGAGTACTGCCGATGGGAGGAAATGTTGCGGCCCAGCATCTCCGAGGTGGAAGTAGTCGGTATCGGAGGAATTGATACCGGGAACCTGCCACTCTCATCTGACGGTAAGCTCATTGAACAATAATTTAACATACGAATGTATTTCAATGGACACTATACGCAAACATTTACTTTCATGATTGAGGTAGCGAATACAATTTGACAAAACATTCAAATGTACTTAAATTACCTAATTTGAATCCTTCTTGAGATATATTTTAAGGAAGAAATAGCCATGCACACGGTGAAACAATCACAGGAGGCAGCTATATTCAGCTAACAATCAGCATCTTATAAGCATATTTAGATATGCTTTTCAGCAAAGAATATCCAGAGAATTAAGCGAATTAGATTTGAAAAGTACATTCGAAAGTTGATACAAAATGTATGCTTCTAAATCATGAAAGATAAAACATTGGGTTTCATGTGTTAAGGATCCGATTAATGCTATAACGTTGTTTACACGCATTCAATTACTTTGCGGTTACATCAGTATCTAGGCTATAGGTTAGGTGTGCATTTAAACAGACTGAAAACAAACGCAAAAACATTCACATTGACCACAGATATCACAAACACGGTTTAGAAAAAGCGGAAATCGTATTGATTGTTTGTTAGATTTCAAAGTGGATTAATGATTCTGCATTTGTAATTGTATCGTAAGCTAAGTCACTTAAAGCTTGATTTGCAAATATGCTAATATATACATTTTTTATTTTTTTTTAATATACAGAGTCTGGGGACGAGGCAGCACGGCCTCATGCATCTCCCCGGGATGAGTGTGGTGGGGAGGAATTTCCACTTCGGAGGGAAGAGGCCCCCCGTGACGAAGAGCACACGGGAGATGATGAAGAGGCCCCGGAAGCACAGGAGGATCCCGCGGAACCCGAGGCCCCTTAAAGACCCGCACCCCGCCGTGCACGGGCACCCCGCCGTGCACGGGTACAACAAGCACAACAAGAGGAAATAGCGGAGGTGCGGGTTCTACTGGACTACATAGACCAGATGCGTACCTCCCGGATAGAAAATATCGAAGGACGCAACAGAATACTTGATGGCCAAAATCAAATTATTCAAGGACAAAATCAAATCATCACCATACTGAATCGAATCGAAGAAGGACAAACCAGAATATTTCAGCTTCACCAAGAAATGTTCCCTTTTTTCCGGGAGGCGCATGCTGGTCTACCTCCTGGTCCGCCTCTTGTTGCTGGGCCTCTTGCTGCTGGGCCATCTCCTCCTGCCGGCCCATCTCATCCTCCTCAGCCATCTACTCCTCCTCAGCCATCTACTCCTCCTCAGCCATCTACTCCTCCTCAGCCATCTTCTCCTCCTCATCCATCTTCTCCTCCTCATCCATCTTCTCCTCACCTTGGTCGTCCCAGTACTCTTCCTTCCACTCTTCCCACAACAGCTCCAAGGAGAACTCTTCGGAGTCGGCAGTTGCCTCTCCCAGAGCCTCAGCCCCGTGGGAAGAGGGGAAGGAAGAGGAAGTAAGTATTTTTTTTCATCTTTACTGGTTTTTTTAATTTAATGTGTAATGGATAGGTATGTGATGATGTGGTTTTCATACACTTGTGGACCACACTCTGTATATAATCGACTTCTATGGGACCGGGTCCATGGAGGGAGATTGTTTGCAGAGTGTGGGTTATAAGTGTGTGAAAACCACATCATCACATACCTATCCTTGTTCATGATATTGATTGGTTTCTGTGATGTGATGTCCAAACTGTTTCCCGAATCACTAACAAAATTACCATAACAATTATCCATGATGGCATATTACTGTTTGAATGCCAATAACACAGCTTAAAGGGACAGTCAGAAAATTATTGATTACAAAGAAAACACTGTATTACGCATTATAAAGTTGGAAACAACAAAACATGGAGAAATACGTGTGACTTATGTGCTTACCCTTGTATCTCTGACTATGAAAAATGACCACTTATTTGTTGTTCAGACATAACAACATTTTAGATATCAATGATCAATACATGGTCAATAATATGCTGTATGAGCACAAGGTTTTACATATACAAATGCTATCCAAATGCCCTCTAGTGCTCAAATTGTATAATGATTACAAGCACTCTTCAAGATCGAAGAAATGAGCACACCAACCTCATAGGTTTAGATAGCAAATTTAAATAAACCCAGACAAATGTTCAATTGTTGAGAAACATTTGATATCATTGATATTACATAATTGACTTTTAGAATAATGAAAAACATTATTTGTTTTCTAAACTGTCCCTTTAACAACATTACATATGCTAACACATATTTGAAGCTTGTTGGTATATCTACATGTACTTTGTGAAAAAATAAATATTGAAATCACATTTATATTGACGTGTTAAATAAAGTCTATTTTCTTTAAGAGACATTATTGTGTTAATATTTTATTGTAAAGACTTTTTTTGAACAATGAATATGGTTTAAAGTCCTTTTAGGAGTGGGGGGGTGAAAATATGCTAACAATAATATATTTGAAGATTAAACAATGTGGATCTCATACATGATACAAAAAACAACATTTGCATTCAAGGGACAGTATACTATATTTTTAACAGAACTGTATGTAATAGACACTACTACAAACAACAAGATTAACATATACTGATATCAATATTACAAAGCTTCAAACACTTGAAAATAAAATAGGGTTAGCTATATTGAAAATATAGATGAACCCCCATTACAAACGTAAAACAAGACAATACCCCATCATTAACATATGAAAAGACCCTTTACACAAACTGGAGAAAGCTGGAGATGGTACTCACATGAAACTCAGAGGCTTTGCGAGGAGTCAGAAAATTACTTAAATTTTCGTAGAACAGAAGAAAAAATAAATGTATTGGTTAAACAATGGACTATCTAACTAGAGACAAAATCAAAGCTTTTGATTTATAATGTGAGTGTCTAATGAACCTTTAATAAAATATACAACGAAATTACATTTAGAAGAAGTCGGCATCATATATTTAGCATATGATAAATATAAATGCATATTGATTACTTTATTCAAACACAATAGCGCATATTTATTAATTAGATATCTTTAACATTAAACACAACAGTCATTTTTCAGAAAAAGGAACATTGTTGACAAACATATTAAACATGGACTATAGAGATTTGCACTTGCCTCGAAATATCATATGCATGAAAACATTTTGCTTTCGTTCGTTTATTCAACCAGACATCCAGCAAAAGAGAATGTGGTGGTCTTTATCAGCTACGGGTCAACAATGTAACATGATGCAAATAATACATATTCGCAAGGTTTTTAAAATTGCCTGCAGTCACAAACGTTTTTAACGTGCACAAATATTGCGGGACTACGTAATCCAGACAGACGTTTTTTTACCTTTGCATGTGACGTCTTAACATGGCGCTTCCTTGATCACGTAAGAACGCCATCCAATGAAAGGCACATTATTGATCACGTAAGAACGCCCCAAAAAAAAGGCGCATCCTTGATCGCGTCAAAACGCAATCCAATAAAAGGCACATTCTTGATCACGTAAGAACGTCAGTCAATACAAGGAATCATTGGACAGCCTGGCAGGTGACGTCTTAAGCAACATGGCGCATCCGAGATCGCTGAAAAACCGCAGACAATACAAGGACTCAGTGACATCTTGGCATATCACTAAGAAACGTATTTATATTTTAGGAACTAGTATGTGTCTAGATTGCTATCTAGGAATGTCAACAAATCATGAATCATCTTTTCGGACTTGACTGTCCCTTGAACTATAGCTATGGTGTATATCTTTAACATTTAAAAGATACACATGAGAAATACATATGCCATTGATGTTTTAAGATATCTTTGGATTGTTGTGGAATAACAATAGTTATACATGGATTGATTAAACGTGTCATTTATTCAAGTTTAATTATTGTCAGCCTACCTATAACCATATATGGGAGGATAAGTATTTTGTTAACATCTTTGTTAACAAATATTCATCATCTAAATTATTTGCATTACACAGAGAGATTTATTTGGTTACACTTTTACAATAATATAGAATTGAAAATGAAATACATGTGCTGTCAACATTACAATAAGATTGTTTATTAATAAGATTATATGTCCTTGTTCATGTAAAAAGGACAAAAACGCTTTAGAAATGGAAATACATTCATTAACAATTGTGCTCACCATCACTTAAAGGGACATTATTTTGTTTTTTAAAAGAGCATACACATAGACAATACTATTTCAATAAAATGAACACTTAACAGGGATTATATCATTGTATCAATACTCAGATCATTTGGTAAAGGTGCATCAATTCATGCAGAGTTTCTAAATACACACATGGATCTGAACATTGAAATATACATATATACAAAAAATAACAATCTATATATACATATATAAAACAATTACTATGCTAATCATAATCAGGCAATGATAAAGCTAAGAGAAAAATATATAAAGACAAATAATAAGATTACATTGGAGATGTTAATCTTAAAGTCATTTACTATTGTCTTACATATATGATTTTATTATTACAAATATATTTGGTAGGTCCCTTTAAGGATCAACAACATAAACTAGAGCTTTCAAAAAATAACATGAAGAATCAGGACAAAGATTCGTGAAATAAAATGTATTTTATTAGTATGTAAGAAAACATACACAATGTTTATAAATAATCTTGTAAAAATAAGGAATATATGAGCCATATGACAAGGTAACACAGTGCATCACAGTCCATGAAGAGAGTTGCCAAGGGCCACCATAGCCCCATTGGAGACATATGACAAGGTAACACAGTGCATCACAGTCCATGAATAGAGTTGCCAAGGGCCACCATAGCCCCATTGGAGACATATGACAAGGTAACACAGTGCATCACAGTCCATGAAGAGAGTTGCCAAGGGCCAGCATAGCCCCATTGGAGACATATGACAAGGTAACACAGTGCATCACAGTCCATGAAGAGAGTTGCCAAGGGCCACCATAGCCCCATTGGAGACATATGACAAGGTAACACAGTGCATCACAGTCCATGAAGAGAGTTGCCAAGGGCCAGCATAGCCCCATTGGAGACATATGACAAGGTAACACAGTGCATCACAGTCCATGAAGAGAGTTGCCAAGGGCCAGCATAGCCCCATTGGAGACATATGACAAGGTAACACAGTGCATCACAGTCCATGAAGAGAGTTGCCAAGGGCCACCATAGCCCCATTGGAGACATATGACAAGGTAACACAGTGCATCACAGTCCATGAAGAGAGTTGCCAAGGGCCAGCATAGCCCCATTGGAGACATATGACAAGGTAACACAGTGCATCACAGTCCATGAAGAGAGTTGCCAAGGGCCAGCATAGCCCCATTGGAGACATATGACAAGGTAACACAGTGCATCACAGTCCATGAAGAGAGTTGCCAAGGGCCACCATAGCCCCATTGGAGACATATGACAAGGTAACACAGTGCATCACAGTCCATGAAGAGAGTTGCCAAGGGCCAGCATAGCCCCATTGGAGACATATGACAAGGTAAAAGAGTGCAACAGGCACAACAATAAACTTTTAAAAAGGCCAAATGGCAACAATAAAAAAACAAAAATCAACATGTGGACGGAGGATTCTTATCTGCCACCATGGAGCATATCCAGATCCTCCACTTACTGGTCATCCTCTTCATCGTCCTGTGCATGTCCAGCTCCAGATTCAGGCCTTGAACTTAATCTCATAATTGCACGCAGAGTCAAGTCCTGAACCCGGAGCTGGGCCTGCATGGTGTCGTTCATCCCTCTCAGGACAGCTGCGTTCCTCAACACGGCCTGCTCTACTCTTGCTATACCTTCTAGCATGAGCCATGCTGAGTCACAGCCTAAAATAAAGAATACATTAAATATTAAGGATAATTACACAACAGACGAAAAAATTTGACAACATACATTGTCATCATAAAGACAAATAATTCTTTACATCAATTAGTTTACATTTATTCTTTACACATGAATTAGGTTATTCAGACAGACAGAAATCATTAAAGGGACATTTTACTCAAACATGTTGTCCCCTTTAATTGGTTTTAGATGATCCACTTATACAGCTTGAGTGTATCAAATCTTGTTAAAGGATTTACATTGTACTTACATTAGCAATTTAAAAATTAAAATTAGACTGTGGTAGGCACACCTATCCTTAAACATTTTGGCATTGAGGACAAGCTGTGTAAACATAGCAACCTGGAGAAATTACATTCCCACTGGGTTAGACAAGAGATAATGTATCAACATTTGTACATAAATTGTTGGATCCAAGTAGTGGTGATTGGTATATGTAGTGATATCCAATTAAAGGGACACTGAACCTAAATATTTAATGGACTGATTCAGATAGAGCATGACATTACAAATCTTTAAAAATTACACATATTCATTAAATGTTTTAATTCTCAAGCTAGATTTTGAATGCAAGAATGTTGCTTTTTATGGAAGCCAATATTTGTTTATCAACTTTGTTTGTGCCTGCTGGTTGATGGATACATTCATCCAACAATAAAGAAATGATGGCCAGAATTATTTTATTGTTTAAACTAATTATAGGAATTTCTTTGTTTCAAAAAATATATCAAGAGAATGAAGAATAATTCATAAGAGTAGTAAATTATAAATTTGATTAACATTGCATGCTGGATTGGAATCACAATTAAAAAAATTTAACTTCACTGTACCTTTAAGTATCTTATAACGTGTATTTTGAATGATACTTACAGCTGTGCCTGGGAAGGACAATCCGACACCCAGGACAATGAAGGTTGAGACAGGGGGGAGGGATGGGATTGTCTTGGGGAGGGATGGGATTGGCTTGGGGAGGGATGGGAGTGGCTTGGGGAGGGATGGTAATGGCTTGGGGAGGGGTGAGCTGCCGCTCCGGGGTAGGCCGTACAGCTGGGGAGTGGGGAGTTTGGGTCTCGGCAGCTGTACGGGCCATAATACGGGGAGAGCGGCGAAGGGGGGTGTAGGGGCGTTTTTTGGGAGGGACAGGATATGAACTATGGGAAGGGCCGGCAGTGGTCTGGGCATGGTCAGGAGTCTGGTCATGGGCAGGGGTCTGGGTCTGTGCAGGGGTCTGGCCATGGTCAGGGGTCTGTGACTGGGCAGGGGCGGAAACCAGATGACCAGAAGTGGTGGATCCATCTGAAAATGTAAAGAAAATATATTAACATCTCATACATCCTGACATCAAATCAACGCATTTCAAATTGATTATGTTTTCAATATACTTCGAAGTGTGTTTGAATTTGTAAACAATTCTGAAATGAGGATATGGTATGTATATAGGCACTCAGATGAATATCAATGACTGTCTGTACAATTATAACATTATTATTGTGTTTTGGCCTGGAATATGCATGTGACATAATGATGGCATGAATTATAAATTTTTTAAAAAAAAACATCCAAGCAGATTTTCATGCTGCCTGATATAGAAAGGGGGCAGTAGTGTATTTGAACAGACAAATAATATTCCTTTTTAAAGTGCAAAAGCTGTAGACTTTGAATGTCTTCAATAAAATGATTTCCAATAAAGCAACATGTTGGAAACATGATAGATATATTTCACATACCATCAGACTCCAAGGCAGCCTCTTCCTCCTCCGTCCCACATGTTAAATCAATCTCTGTAAAACATAACATGTTGTGTACACGTTAAGATCAGATATTATAACATATGTTACTGTTGCTCAAATACGCACATCAATGTTGCATTAAAGATATACACACCCAAAGTTATGATTTACATCATTTTGATGGAGCATACAAATGACATTAGATTTGTTATTCTCAATGATTCAGATTTTCGATGTATTGTTTGTATTAATTTTAAAATCATAAAAGCATAGTACATAGAACATTTAAGATTTCTCATGTGTGTATCACTTGATGACTGTTGTCAAAAAAGAACATGGAAACAAACATATGTTATACATCTTCTGAATAACAAATGTGGAGACTAATAAAGTTGAAATTATTAATCGTTCAATATTAAAAGAAAATTAATATATAATCAGAAGAGAAATATTTTTTTTTTTATAATGTTATGCTTCATCAGAATCATGATCATAATATTGATTAGCAATACACCTTCAATTACATATAAATGAGTCAATGGACTTACCAGGAGACCGCAAAGGCGGCTCTATGTCACTGCTGGATTCCTGTGGGCTCACCACACCAACTCTCTCTATGATATAGATATATATTATGAAACACATTTGGGATATCACTAAATCACATCTGTCTCGAATTTTACCATTAATCAACTTTAAAATGTGAAGAATAGAGCAGTCATTACACCAGAAAATGCTTGATTGAATCAAGGGGATTCTGTTAAAAATTCTGTATTGAACATATGTTTAATGTCAGACTATATTAGACATCAAAATCATCTCAGACGATGCTATTGCATATCTAAATATACCCATTGATCAATGTTCTTAAAAGAATACACACAAACCACATTTTGAAGAGCATCTGTTGACAAATCTAAACAAACACATGTGTCACATCGAGCCATTTGTGCAATGTACAGTAATCTTGTTTAGGACACAACACATATTTATCACAATACAAAACAAAATTGATTGTTACAAATATGTAATCATGGTGCTGTTAGAGTATGCAGATATCTATAAAGTAACTCCAACAGAGAATGTGAATTATATATCAATATTTTTTAATAAAAAGAATGTAATGAATGAATCTATTTTGTCTTAAAGGGACACTGACATGATTAATTTAAATAATTGATTTCTATGTTCAAACTGTTCAAAATGATTTAACATTGACTCCTATTATAATTAGAATGTTGCTAGATTTTAATCTTAAAGGCAGATAAGCAATATTGGATTCAATAAATATTGTTTGTTGAAGGTATCCACCAATCATCAATAAAAACCCAGGTTGGTCAACCAAAATTTAGATGCACATAAACGTACTTTCTTGATTTTAAAATACATTTAGCAATAGAATATGTCACATATGATGATAGTATTATATTTTTATGTTTATTAATATTGCATACTGTATCTGAATGACAACATTAATAATTGTAGCTCAGTATCCCTTTAATCTAAAATTAAATTGATTCGACAATGTTGTTGTTAATGAATTATCTACTCCATATGTTGATGTAATGAATGGTATTGAGCATGCAATTCAAATCTGTTATTTAAGGATATCCGAAGAATTATTTAATTTTCATCTATTAAAGAGACATTACATATAAATATTGAACAATGTGGATTTAGTATGTAATGTTCAGTCCATGTTTCTAAGACAAATGTCAATTAAAAAGAGACATACCATACTGTGACAAGCCCTGGCTTGAGGATCCAGCAGCCACATCCATATCTGTAATATATTAAATGAGGATTGCATATCATTAATACTAATCATGCCATGTTTAAAAACTTTACATTATTAACAAATCAATTTAAAAATATTAATCCTTTGGTAGTCCCATGAGTTAATTGTTTCCTCAATTAAATTAATGATAAATATATCCTGGACTCTTATTTTCAATCAGTTGTGTTGTTTACTGTATCTTTAATAATTTCTGGTTGTTATTTCATAATCATCAATTGATGGCCATATGTTATAATTTATTTGTATTCTTCGTTTTTTATTAGCTATAATATTGAAAATAAGAATACTGTATTCTTCACTAATATAAGAATTCACATTTAATTTTGACCAACATGTGTAAAGCAATGCCACTTACAGCAAAGCCATGTTAACGTGGATGAGAAATGACATTTTCGCGATCATTGCGCAATGATTCCAAGCGGAATTACGCATCCGTCATTTGAACAACATGTATAAAGCAATGCCACTTACATCAAAGCCATGTTAACGTGGCTGAGAAATGCCATTTTCGCGATCATTGCGCAATGATTCCAAGCGGAATTACGCATCCGTCATTTGAACAACATGTATAAAGCAATGCAACTTACAGCAAAGCCATGTTAACGTGGATGAGAAATTACATTTCCGCTCTGTGACGCATATTCTGTAGAGCGCAAGAAACATCATTCCTATTTCATGTGTCACTAATCTAAAATCAGATATCTAAACATCATATGTAGTGTATGTTGTGAGATCTGTATAGGTTTAGTATCTGACTATATACACATTTTTTGATTATAAAAAAATAAATAAGATATTATATGAAGTTGGATAATTACCTGGTTCAGATTCTCTATCTCCTCCCAGGCCACCGGACGGAGAAGCATCTGCCCTGTCCCCCCGCATCAGGACTTTCAGATCCCGCAGCTGGGAGGGAAGAAGAGGAGGCCGAGGATGGCGAGGATCGAAATCTTTTGGGGACCCGGAGATTGAGGAGCTCGCATAAAGTCACCTCATAAGGGAGTAGGTACAGTTTCCGCGGGGCCTTTCTTTGGCCCCCTCTTTTACGGGCTTGTACCCAGTCCCTTATGAGGTTGACTTTTTTCGATAAACGCAACCTCATATCTCCGAATCTCCTCATGATCTGATCCTGGGTCCTCTGGACATCACACACCAATCTAACCGCATTGGTGATAGACTCCCAGAGGGCCTTCTTAACAGGCGCATCTGTCGAGCTCCTCTTGTTCCCAAACAGCTGGGGATAAAAGTCCTTGACGGCGTGGACCAGTGCAGCGCTCTCCTCCTTGGTGAACCTGGGAACTGACATGCCTGCTGGGTTTACGGATATGCTGGATATATATATAAATTATATATACAGTACGCCTGCAGGCATTAGAGAACTGACAAAGATGGCAACGTGTAATGGACTTTTATATGGTGAAGTAAACATGAGATGCACCATGGGACAAGTTATCTGTACATCTGATTGGATAAAAGTTTGAAATATTGTTAGAATGTCTGTGAGACCATCCTGACTCAAGTTGTGTTTGTGTGATGAACTCTGATTGGCCGTTCCTTAATGTTTCGTAACTTCCTTACACATACCGCTTGGTGGTGCTGTTACTTCATTTTTCATGTAGACTTATTTGTAACTCATGGGCCTGTCATGCGGATATGTGTGACGCAGATTTAATATCCGTGATCCGTTAAATATTAATGATTAAATACTCTTTAAAATCTAATACTGTCACATTATTAAATGTTGTCGACATTTCTCGGTTTAATAACGGTCTGTTTCTTTAATACAAATACACATTTAATATTGTATGTCTTTATTGTTCTTTAAATAAATTTATTGACTTATTGTGAAGTATTGACATTGCTCTATTAAATGTATTTATAATGCACATTGATTGTGTGCTATTGCGTGACATTAGACTCTAATGTTTAAAGATGCAAATCTGGTGTTTCAAGATGCGTTTCCCACGCAATATTTCTTAATGTTCAAATTCCGGTTAGAATGTCAGTAACTTGGATAATCTGTTTATAAATGTTAAACTACAGGTTTGTTATTAGCAAATAAACCTCGAGCTTGTATTTCTCTGAAGTGCTCATATATGTTATTGTGCAATGGCGTCTTTATTTTTAAAGAGACATTACAAACAAACAATTGTATCAAATGATCTGTAGAGATAGAAGATTGTTTAGACTTTAAAATGTAAATCAATTTCTCTTAGTATTTATATATCCTCAACAGAAGAAATATAAATGCACATGGATGAGCCAATAACATAAGGCATCTCTGTGCATCCACCAATCTTCATCTACTGAGCCGATCTCGATATGCTTTTCAAGCAAAGTATGTCAAGATAGGAAGATAAGTAAATACACTATTTAAAGCTCTTAAAGGGACACTGTCCAAACAAATTTAGCATTGGTGATTGAGCATGAAATGTTAATCAACTTTATTATTTAATCCGATTATCAAATGTTAACAGTTATCTTGTTATGTTTCTTTGCAAATCAATAATGATATTTTATATTACGGACAATTGTTTAAAAAAAACCTGGGTTGTCCTTGACGATTGTTGGATCAATTATTCCAAACAAAACAAGCAAGTTCTGTCCAGAGTACTGAAGCAAATAAATTAGCTATTTAATGCCTTATTTTTAAAGTAATGATAGCAACATCACAAGGAACATTCATAATATGAGACAAGTTTTAAAGTTGATTAAAATAGTATACTCATTCAGAATGTATAAATCATTATTTTTTTAACTGTCTACCTTTAAGTATATTTTTAGTTCATGTCCCTTTAAATAAACATTTCACAATAATGCTTAAAATATCATAAACCTAGGCACCTTGCTTTTGCTAAATTAGTCTAACATATGAGTAAAGCAAATTTAGATTAACTTCTAGATTGTTTTACACACTGACTGAAATATATTTATTAAAGGAGGTATTTTTGAGCCTTCAGCTTAGAGGGACATTAAGCTATATGTTATGTATGCATTTTGTATAATATTCTTATATTTGACCAACTTAATATGTTTTGTTATTCAATCATTATATTGTAATTATATATATATATTCTTGGATTAAATACATCTCTACATAGGCTATTTTGATGCTGATTGTTGTTTGCATATAGATGCCTTATGTAATTGACTAAGATATGTGCATTGATGTATTTTTTTAAAAGTATATTTAAAGACTGAATGTAATTCTATAGTACTTTCTAAATATGTTGAAATTCTTGTATGATATTTTTAAAAATCTATACACAATATACTTTGTGAATGTCCCTTTAAGGACCCAAACATTTGGAATTTTGATTTAACGTTGACAAAATAAACTAAAGGGGAATTAAAATTCTATATAGATATTTGATGTCTAACCCAAGAGGTAAGATTTAAAAAAAATACATAATATTACTAAGTATAGTTAAATGACTCCACTAGAAAATTACATAGATTAACCTCGCATCCAATAACTAGCTTGTGAAAAATATCAAGTTAAATGACCTACCATTTATAAATGTAAAAATTAAAAGAATTTAGAAAATAATGTTTTGAGATACCTAAGGAAGATACAAGATCTTATAAAATTATTTTTACATTCAACAACACTGTCACTTTAATGTAATTGAACCACTTCACCTTCTTAAAAGTTAAAATAAAAAACTTTTGACTACATATCCAAAATTATTTTAATATCTACATTTTCAAAAGAAAAGCATCGAAGGATCTCACTCCCCAATTAATGTTATAAA
This sequence comes from Bombina bombina, assembly GCF_027579735.1. Lineage (NCBI taxonomy): Eukaryota > Metazoa > Chordata > Amphibia > Anura > Bombinatoridae > Bombina > Bombina bombina. The sequence continues at coordinate 79,128,097 of NC_069505.1, read as the reverse complement.
AGATATTTTAATGTAATATTCTCTGAATCATTTGATTTTCTAATATTAATGCATTATTTGATCTTATGCATGTGCTTGTCAAATAGCCAACTACCAGTCATGGGAGTCCAAGTTTTATTTATTGACAGATTATATTGATATTTAGTAGAATCTGTTCAAAAGTATGTATTTAATAATAAAATGTTTATTATTAACATGTAAAAATAAAGTTTATCGAAAAAATAAAAATATTCCTGGAAGTCATCAGATGCCAATCTGAAATGACAAATAATAAAAATGGAACAAAGTTAATACACACGTTGTCAAATATTCCTAAAATACATTTAAAATCATCTGGTGTCTATGCTCTAAGTTTGATCAACATTTTTTAAAGATAATTATTAAATTGATTTAAAAAAAATTAAATACATACACCATTATATTGTTGAATCAAAATTCTATTTAAATATCCAAGTTTCAAATTATACATAATAATGTATATCACATTTCAACAATATATGTATGCTGAACATAAATGTAATATTTCATGTCCATTCAAATACCTCTATATCAACTATAATATGTATTCCTTTTTCGGATTGTGATCCCTAAATATCTAATGATGAAATAAGTATGACTAATGTATGTAAGCTAACAATAATCAACATTCTTCATGTGATTCTTAACTAGCATGCACCAACCTGGATAATGCATGGTCTTTGAAAGTCAATTCAGGGGTAAACAGTTGATCTTCAATAGGTGTCTTATTCATCAGTTCATTAAATAGAGGACTGGGAAATACCATCTAAAAAAAGTAAAATCATCTAAGTGTCTGATTGTGATCCCTAAATATATAATTTTGAACTAAATATGACTAATGTATGTAATCTACTAATATTCAACAGTCTTCACTAGCATGCATTGGTACACCAACCTGGACAATGCATGGTCTTTGAAAGTCAATTCAGGGGTAAACAGTTGATCTTCAATAGGTGTCTTATTCATCAGTTCATTAAATAGAGGACTGGGAAATACCATCTAAAAAAGTAAAATCATCTAAGTGTCTGATTGTGATCCCTAAATATATAATTTTGAACTAAATATGACTAATGTATGTAAGCTACTAATATTCAACAGTCTTCAATAGCATGCATTGGTACACCAACCTGGACAATGCATGGTCTTTGAAAGTCAATTCAGGGGTAAACAGTTGATCTTCAATAGGTGTCTTATTCATCAGTTCATTAAATAGAGGACTGGGAAATACCATCTACAAAATAGAAAATCATCTAAGTGTCTCCAATAGGATGTCTCCACAGCCTTATTCTATCAAATAGTTTGCACTTACCATGTGAACATGTCTTTGTATGGTTTTCAAGGTCAGCAGAATTGAAAGATAATGCCAGACATGATCCCATTGGTATACTTCAATTTCAATCTTGGCTTTTTCCCCACTGTCAGTCTGGGCAATCTTCACTGTCAGGCTTCTAATTGTTCCCTTTCAGTCTTTAGATTAAGTCATCTCCCTAATGGAAGAAATATTTTAAATAAAATTCATACAAGTGTGTGAATCAGTTCTGTACCCCTCTCCCACCCCCCATTTCATAATAAATTTATGTCACTAGCTTACTAAGCCTGTGTATCAACCTGTGTTATTTTCTATCAAGTGTGAAGATGAGTCATATTGAGCAGAACAAACCTCTGTGTGACATTGAACCATAGTCATTCTAGAGTATCCCTTTCTGAGTATGTACATTTTAAGTAATGTGTAAACTAAATTCTATTTTTTAAAATGTATGCCATATGATGTATTTGTGTACAATTCATGCCAGCAACAGTCCATACATTTCTACTTACCATCTGATGTCCTCTTTAAAAACCAGGTGGCAAAGACTCGCTACAGGACCCAATGCCCAGAGCATCACCTATATGAATAAATTAAATTTTTTTTATAACATTTGATCAATCCTAACATGTTTGCACAATTCTCTACTTGTCATTTCCCTAGAGTTCACATCTATTGAAAATACTCCAGTCTAACTTCTATTCTTTACCGTCTAAAGTGGCGGTTGATGACGTCTGCTCTGACATCAAGTCCCTCGTCCTGGAATTCCCCCTCTAGAACAGGATCATCCTCCTCATCTCTGAGGAGGTCTCTGTCCACCGGGACGGCCTGCAGCATCCCAGCCCGCTGTGCAATATTATGCAGGACGCTACAGGCTACAACGATCTTAGCCACCTTCTTTGGGTTGTACTGGAGTGCTCCTCCAGAACGGTCCAGGCACCTGAATCTCATCTTCAGGAGCCCGAACATCCTTTCAACCACCGCCCTGGTTCTCTTATGAGCCCTATTGTAGCGCTCCTCAGACACATCAGTCGGGCTACGCAAGGGGGTAATGAGCCAAGGCCGGCTCATGTACCCAGAATCACCTATAAATTATGAACAGAACATAATTCAAACAGAATCCTTAAAATATTATATTGTTTTAGAAATAATTTTTTGTACACGATAATCCATATTAAAAGTTTTCAGAAACATCCAAAAAATAAATTTCTATATTATTCTGTATCTTGCCATTTCAGCTAAGACATGCTACATATGCATATTTCTCATAAACCAAACCTTGTGTAAAATGCTAACTACATGGTTACATTGCATTCTCTATCTGAGCACTTAAGGTAAGACATGCTACATATCTGCATTGAACTAAAACTACACATTAGCGGAAAGAGACAATGACAGGGTTAAATTGCATGAGATAATATCTTCACATTTCAGCTAAGACATGCTACATATGCGTATTTCTCATAAAACAAACCTTGTGTAAAATGCTAACTACATGGTTACATTGCATTCTCTATCTGAGCACTTAAGGTAAGACATGCTACATATCTGCATTGAACTAAAACTACACATTAGCGGAAAGAGACAATGACAGGGTTAAATTGCATGAGATAATATCTTCACATTTCAGCTAAGACATGCTACATATGCGTATTTCTCATAAAACAAACCTTGTGTAAAATGCTAACTACATGGTTACATTGCATTCTCTATCTGAGCACTTAAGGTAAGACATGCTACATATCTGCATTGAACTAAAACTACACATTAGCGGAAAGAGACAATGACAGGGTTAAATTGCATGAGATAATATCTTCACATTTCAGCTAAGACATGCTACATATGCGTATTTATCCAAAAAAAAAATAGTGTTAAATGCTAAATACATGGTTACATTGCATTCTCTATCTGAGCACTTAAGGTAAGACATGCTACATATCTGCATTTAAATAAAAGTAAACATTAGCGTCGGTAAATAACAAATGGTTAAATTGCATCCTATAGATGAACATGACGCTAACATTTTAAAAATACAGGGGCAATTGTCAAACTAATTAAACATGTTGTGCACAAATACCAACGAGATAACCAGGGGGCATTTGTCTTTCCTCAAACTGTCTCCACAGGGACGACAGAGAGAGGATGCGGGCATCATGACTAGCCCCTCCAAAATTCGCATACACATGCATAATCCTCATCCGTGCGTCACAAACATACTGCACGTTGAGGCTATGAAAATGTTTGCGATTTCTGAAGGGCAAGTCATCAATTGGAGCACGCAGCGCAATGTGGGTACAATCTATGGCTCCCAAGACATTGGGCAATTGAGCAATATCAAAGAATTCCCGCTTCAGGCGCCTCCAATCACCATCATTCTGTGGGAATCCTATGTATTGCTTACTGATACGTACCATGGCGTCCAGAAAATTATCAAACACCACAGAGAATGTACCTTGAGCCAGGCCATGCATGTACAGTTCTCCTGATTGAAAACTCCCGGAGGCCAGGACGTATAGACAGCTTAGCATCTTACTCATGCCGGGAACAGCAGTCCTTATTTGTATACGTGGCTCCAAATGAGGTTTAAGAAGCTCGTAAAGGCCAATGAGCTGTTCGCGATCGAGCCGATACTTATCAAAAACCTCAAAGTCGCTCATGTTTTCCAAGGTGGGTCTCACCCTGTAGACACGAGGACCTCGAACCAGACGACCCCTTCGTCTCGGTCTGAGCCGCCGAGGCTGCCTGATTCGACCAACAGCTAGTTCGCCAATAGCAGCACCAGCAGCGTCTACCATGTCATCGTCATCCATCTTTCAAAACAGCGTAACAAGGTAAGCACTTGATCTGATGTGGATCACAAGTGATGCTTTGGCCATGTTTGGGGGATTTATAGTACGATTAGTCCAATGGTATTGAGTTTGTAATGATTGCTGATTGTATTCACCTGTTTGTATGTGAGCGGCGCGAATGCTTTCAAAGTGGGCGTTGTATTTTTTTTGGCTGAAATGTTGTTTTCCGCCAATAAATCTCAATGTGAAAGTGTCAAATATCACACATACAGTGCATGTTCATATGCGTAATCAATATTTCTTAAACGCGATCTTATAGTAACAAGCACACGTCCAGGCTAACATGAATGAAAGTGCATAGTTGTGTATAATGTGCATCGAATGTGATCGATCAATGTTGCTGCAATATTGTTTGTAAACGATAAAGTAACAGCTGCCATCTGTAGTATTGTATCTATACGTGATTAGCTAGATGTCAATATTGTATGCGTCCCTTTAAAATCGCAATAAGAATTCAGAACTTCCCGTATGCCATCTGTAGTATTGTATATATAAGTGATTGCCGAGCTGTCAATATTGTACGCGTCCCTTTCAAATCGCAATAAGAATTCCGAACTTCCCGTCTGCCATCTGTAGTATTGTATATATAAGTGATTGCCGATATGTGAATATTGTATGCGTCCCTTTAAAATCGCACTAATGCTGAATAACTTCCGGCTGCCATCTGTAGTATTGTATATATAAGTGATTGCCGAGCTGTCAATATTGTATGCGTCCCTTTCAAATCGCAATAAGAATTCCGAACTTCCCGTCTGCCATCTGTAGTATTGTATATATAAGTGATTGCCAAGCTGTCAATATTGTATGCGTCCCTTTCAAATCGCACTAATACTGAATAACTTCCGGCTGTCATCTGTAGTATTATATATATAAGTGATTGCCGAGATGTCAATATTGTACGCGTCCCATTCAAATAGCCATAAAAAATCTGAACTTCCGGCTGTCATCTGTAGTATTGTATATATAAGTGATTTTCGATCTGACAATATTGTATGCGTCCCATAAAAATGGCACTAATACTGAAGCACTTCCGGCTGTCATCTGTAGTATTGTATATATAAGTGATTTTCGATCTGACAATATTGTATGCGTCCCATTCAAATGGCACTAATACTGAATAACTTCCGGCTGCCATCTGTAGTATTGTATATATAATTGATTTGCGATCTGACAATATTTATTAATTGTCCCATTGAAATTTCAATAATAATGCTGTTCCAAACTGTTTACGTATATGTTGTATTGTAGTATTGAGTGTTAAAGTTCCTAAAGGGGCGGTACAGTGGTGAATCTGTGATGTGTATGGTTGAATCTTGTAATGACGTCATGATATTATTAACCTGCCTATGTAGTTCTGAAATCCTCATTGTGTTGTTGTATTGTGCTACATTGTTATTGTGTGCTGAATAAAATCTAAATGTGTGCTTTGTGGTTGCGTGATGGGTGTTATGTACATCTACGTATATATTGTGATTGTGTCCCACATATGCTGACTTGTATATAGCGGTCTGGCATTGTTGTTCCTTCCCATAAAGTGACATCTGTAATCTTGTGTAATGATGTTCTGGTTGTACGTAATTCCTAATGGTTTATTGTGATGGAATCATGATGTTAAAAGTACAGTCAAATCCATATGTTGTGTTTTGTGATTCCTGTAGAGAATGTCATGTGTTTGTCCCCCATCATTTGAATGCACATGTATGAGTGAATGTTAAAAGTAATATATGTGCATCCATGAGTGATCATGTGTTAAGCCTATGTAGATATGCAGTTGCTGCAAGCATATGAGTTGAATAACAGAAATGCAATAATAAAGGTAAATGAGAGGTGTTTCCCATTGTGTACTGTTTGTGAATCCAGAAATGTTTAGTGAATTTTATTTTAATTTTAAATGTAATTTTATTTAAATAATAATGTGTTACTAGTGATGTGGATTTGTAGTTGATGTAATCTAAAAGTGTGAAACAATTTTATGGTGTTGTGAATATTCAATAATTAAAAAACATAAATCCACCATAGGGAAATAGTCATTTCTTAATCTATTTATCATAGCTGGGTCTAACGCATGAAATCATGTCTTTTCTAGCGCTGGTATTTGGAGTTTTTCAGTCTACGCTATTTGCGTGCGTTAGGGAAATGAGGGTTTCGCGTGCACGAGCACGTCTTCCCAATAGAAGTCAATGGAGGCTCTAAAGATTTCCAATTTTTTTTTTCTAAGACTGGTTTTCCTCGTAAAGTGAGTGACGTCATGAGCTTGTGTGAAAAAGTAAATAAATCGTGTTCTTTTGGTAATAAATAAATATTTTGTGTAGGTCATGTGGTGTATATTGTTTGTATGCATCGATGAGTGTATGTTTGTGATAATGTTATTAGTTAGATGTAGGTATATGAGGGTCTTTTCCCGTGTGTCAATGTAAGTCAATGGGAAAATGGATTTGTGTTGTTTTTTTTCAAACACCCGAGATCTCGCAACTTTAATCCTTTGTATTTTGCAGAAAAAATATTAAATATGAAAAATAAATATAGTGTCATGTTTGTATGAGTGTAAGTGTAGTTTGTGTAATATTTTTAATTTGATTCGTAGAATTTAATTTTGTCGGTATATGTTTACTACTGGGTCTGAGGTGTCGGTAGAAATTTGAGCGTTAGGTGATTTTGGAGTGGCGGTAAATAAACTCTAAATACCGGAGTCCGTAAGAAACCCGCGTTAGGGGCCTCTAACGCTGGTTTTCACGGCTAACGCCGAACTCCAAATCTAGGCCTTAATTTGTAAGCTAAGACAACTCAAATGCGTTAGCTTTAGTAAGCAAGCTCACACAGAGTTTAGTATTGAAGATTTGTATAGCGGTAAACAGAGTTTTTCTCAGACTGTGTATAGAAAATCCAATTGGTACAAATGTAAGAGCTCTACAGATTGCAGGAAGAATCCTCAACTTCCAACAAACCAAATGGAAAAGAACTGCAAGAGGAGAAAGACTTCCATGCAAAAAAAGAAATAGCAGAAATACACAGAAAAACAAAGTGGCAGAGGAGAACCCCCCCTTCTATAGCAAAAGAGCAAACAAGGCTGCAAACACACTGGTTGCCTGAGCTTGGCCTGTTTCAGGAGCATAAATAAATTCTGCAGAACCAGGAGTGGTTGGAAGACAAAAATAGATGCAGCTTAGAGTCTACTGAAGAGATAATTCCACGTTGATTGTTTGCAGTCCACTGTCCTGTCACAGGTGTTTATTCAACCTGTTATGGGATTATCAGTCCAAATTCACTATGATCCAGTCTGTTATCATTGGTTCAGATCTTGTTACATGACATATAAAGTAAAAATAGCGGACAGTTTGAAACCTAGCTCTCTCTCCCCTGCAATCTAGAAACAAACTTTGTGAATACTATGGATCTAGTTCTCACAAAACCACACAAATGGTGACTTTTATCAACTTGGAAAAGTAGCCAAATTGCAATCACTGTGGTGTATATGCCATAACAAATGCCATTGAGCTACTAGCACCTAATGGAGATCCAACATGCAGATACAACAAAAAAAGATGAGAAATCATCTCATTGCATGCCTGGAAAATGATAATTTCAGCAAATTCCCCAAAATACCATACACCCTTTCAATATATCCAATTCACTTCATTTCTGAGTGCAAAATTACATCTATATATAATTTGTTTTTACCATCAATTCTGTATTTGGATTAAAATATACTGAAATAAATTAAATAAAGAAAACAGAGAATGTGTTTGTGTCAATATTTACTATACATTATAGTTTTAAAAAATAGTATACTGTGCATACAGTATGTGTATGCTACTGCTGTATGCTTATGGCATTGTATATTGAAGTTTATCACATTTTATTGAAGCATGCAACAAAGGTACACCACTGACTGTTGTTTGGTAAGCACTTCAAATGTATCTCTTGTGAGTGTATGAGTTATTTCTTGTATCTTCTATTCTGTTGTGTAAACTATTCAAAAGGTGAGTTTGTCTCTTTGAAACTCGAGGGGGGTAACTTATCCACGTAATTAAGATGTTTAGCTTTGAAATTGGTTGTACATTGATATAGTTACAAAAGAACATTATTTTAATAATTTATTTAAATGTATTCTGCAGGAAACTGAATATATTGTATTTGCCAACGCAGATAATGGAACTTCAGAATACTTGGATTCGTAATCTTCCTCTACTTATAACTGGATTTGGAGCTTTGCTTCTTGCCGGTTGCATAACTAGTGCAAAAGAGAATAGACTTTTTCAGAAGCTTAACTGGAAGATAAAAAAATTACAAAGTCATCACAAAAAAAAAACCTCAGAAAGTTCATCTGTAAGCGAAGACAACTAAAATGCGTTAGCTTTAGTAAGCAAGGTCACACAGAGTTTAGAATTGAAGATTTGTATAGCGTTAAACAGAGTTTTTCTCAGACTGTGTATAGAAAATCCAATCTGTACAAACGTAAGAGCTCTATAGATTGCAGGAAGAATCCTCAACTTCCAACAAACCAAATGGTAAGGAACTGTAAGAAGAGAAGAACTTCCATGCAAAAAAAAAAGAAATTGCAAAAATACACAGAAAAACAAAGGTGCAGGGAAGAACCCCCCCCCCTTCTTTAGCTGGGAGGGCCAGCAAGGCTGCAAACACACTGGTTGCCTGAGCATGGCCTGTTTCAGGAGCATAAAACATTCTGCAGAACCAGGAGTGGTTGGATAACACAATAACAGATGCACCACAGAGTCTACTGAAGAGATAATTCCACATTGATTGTTTGCAGTCCACTGTCCTGTCACAGGTGTTTTTTTCAACCTGTTATGGGATTATTAGTCCACATTCACTATGATCCAGTCTGTTATCATTGGTTCAGATCTTGTTACAGGACAGATAAAGTAAAAATAGTGGACAGTTTGAAACCTAGCTCTCTCTCCCCTGCAATCTAGAAACAACTTTGTGAATACTATGGATCTGTTCTCACAAAATCAATCAAAAATTGTGACTTTTCTCAACGTGGAACAGCAGCCAAATTGCAATCACTGTGGTGTATATGCCATAGCAAATGCCTTTGGCTTACTGGCACCTAATGGGGATCCAACATGAAGATACAACAAAAAGATGAGAAATCATCTCATTGCATGCCTTGAAAATGGTCATTTCAGCTAATTCTCCAAAATAGTAAAAGTAAGCACTTCAAATGTATCTCTTGTGAGCGTGTCAGTTATTTCTTGCATCTTCTATTCAAAAGGTGAGTTTGTCTCTGCTTTGAGATTGGTTGTACATAGATATAGTTACAAAAGAACATTATTTTAATATTAATTTATTTAACTTTATTCTGCAGTAAACTAAAGATATTGTATTTGCCAAAGCAGATAATGGAACCTCAGAATACTTGGATTCGTTTTCTTCCTCTACTTATAACTGGATTTGGACTTGGAGCTTTGCTTCTTGCCAGTTCCATAACTAGTGCAAAAGTGAATAGACTTCTTGAGAAGCTTAACTTAAAGGACCAGTCAACACTATACAAAACCGTAATAAACATATTCCTTGTGCAATATGAAATGTTTAT
>NC_069505.1:79108367-79113367 GCF_027579735.1 Bombina bombina | reverse complement strand
CTTGACATATTGTTAAAACTCATCAAATGTCAGCATGAGAGTGGATGTGGCAAAAGAGTTTATGAAATTACAAAAACTGTAATTGGGACAAGTGTAAATGTAAATGGAAACTGTGTTGGTGGCCACAGTAGTGTATTATGGCGTAGCCAGCCATTGTTAAAAAGAGTTCCTGCTGGAAATGCTTTGGCATGTGCATCTGTATTGTTTACAGGAAACAATTATTACAAGATGAAAGCATTTTTTAAAACCTTCAACATACCATTTATTTCACATCAAACTTTTTCCATTTATCAGAAAAAATATCTTTTTCCAGTTGTACATTATTTTTGGAAAAAGGAGAATGAACAGATTTTGAATTCTCTGAAAGGCGAAGCACTATGTTTGTCAGGAGATGGACAGTGTGACAGCCCGGGTTTCAGTGCAAAATACTGCACGTATACCCTGATAGAGGACACAAGTAAAAAAAATAGTAGGATTCCACACAGTACAGGTGACAGAAACAACATCCTCTGTGGCAATGGAAAGTTTTGCATTTAAGAAATGCATTGGTAATCTTCTCAATAATGGACATATTCTAGCCACTATAGCCACAGACAGACATGTTGGTATCCGAAAATTTTTAAGGGAGGAATACCCGCTGATAAATCACCAATTTGACATGTGGCATTATACGAAAAGTATAACAAAGAAACTTATAGCCATTTCAAAGAAAAGATATCATGCTGATTTAAAGCCATGGATTCCCACCATAATCAACCATCTGTGGTACATATGCTTATATTGCAAGGGAAATGTTGATTTGCTCCGTGAGCTGTGGACTTCCATTGTGTACCATGTAAGTAACCGTCACACATGGGAGGATGGACATCTGATAAAAGGTTGTCTACACAGTGATTTGAAAGATCGACCTGAATCAAAGCCATGGATAGCAGAACATTCACCTGCACTGTCAAGTTTTGTGCATGACCCCAAAATCCAGAAAGACTTGGTTCATCTTACAGAATACTGCCATACTGGTAGTATAGAGGTCTTCCACAATGTGGCCCTAAAGTATAGACCAAAACGTGTGCATTTCCCCATCGATGGCATGGAAGCCCGCACAAAGTTAGCTATTCTTGACCACAATGCCAATGTTGGTCGTTTACATGCCACAATCAAGAAACCAACATTGCCTTGCAACAGGATTGGACAGTTTCGATAAAAGTCCTATTTTTCTAAAGCCAGGAAGAAATGGCAGGTGAAAAATATATATGATAAGACCACCATGGAGCATTTGTATCCAATTTTGCAGGAAGTCTTAAAGATGGTTGCTGGTAAAGTCTCTCATGAGTGGCAGTCCCGAAAAATTAAACAGAGTTTTTCTCAGACTGTGTATAGAAAATCCAATCGGTACAAATGTAAGAGCCCTACAGATTGCAGGAAGAATCCTCAACTTCCAACAAACCAAATGGAAAAGAACTGCAAGAGGAGAAAGACTTCCATGCAAAAAAAGAAATTGGAGAAATACACAGAAAAACAAAGTGGTAGAGGAGAACCCCCCCCCTTCTATAGCAGGAGAGCAAACAAGGCTGCAAACACATGATTGGTTGCCTGAGCTTGGCCTGTTTCAGGAGCATAAACAAATTCTGCAGAACCAGGAGTGGTTGGAAGACAAAAATAGATGCAGCTTAGAGTCTACTGAAGAGACAATTCCACGTTGATTGTTTGCAGTCCACTGTCCTGTCACATGTGTTTATTCAACCTGTTATGGGATTATCAGTCCAAATTCACTATGATCCAGTCTGTTATCATTGGTTCAGATCTTGTTACAGGACAGATAAAGTGGAAATAGCGGACAATTTGAAACCTAGCTCTCTCTCCCCTGCAATCTAGAAACAATCTTTGCGAATACTATGGATCTGTTCTCACAAAACCACTCAAATGGTGACTTTTCTCAACGTGGAAAAGTAGCCAAATTGCAATCACTGTGGTGTATATGCCATAACAAATGCCATTGAGCTACTAGCACCTAATGGAGATCCAACATGCAGATCCAACAAAAAAAGATGAGAAATCATCTCATTGCATGCCTGAAAAATGATAATTTCAGCAAATTCCCCAAAATACCATACACCCTTTCAATATATCCATTTCACTTCATTTCTGAGTGCAAAATTACATCTATATATAATTTGTTTTCACCATCAATTCTGTATTTGGATTAAAATATACTGAAATAAATTAAATAAAGAAAACAGAGAATGTGTTTGTGTCATTATTTACTATACTTTATAGTTTTAAAAAATAGTATACTGTGCATACAGTATGTGTATGCTACTGCTGTATGCTTATGGCATTGTATATTGAAGTTTATCACATTTTATTGAAGCATGCAACAAAGGTACACCACTGACTGTTGTTTGGTAAGCACTTCAAATGTATCTCTTGTGAGTGTATCAGTTATTTCTTGTATCTTCTATTCTGTTGTGTAAACTATTCAAAAGGTGAGTTTGTCTCTTTGAAACTTGAGGGGGGGGGGGTAACTTATCCACGTAATTAAGATGTTTAGCTTTGAAATTGGTTGTACATTGATATAGTTACAAAAGAACATTATTTTAATAATTTATTTAAATGTATTCTGCAGTAAACTGAATATATTGTATTTGCCAACGCAGATAATGGAACTTCAGAATACTTGGATTCGTAATCTTCCTCTACTTATAACTGGATTTGGACTTGGAGCTTTGCTTCTTGCCGGTTGCATAACTAGTGCAAAAGAGAATAGACTTTTTCAGAAGCTTAACTGGAAGATAAAAAAATTACAAAGTCATCACAAAAAAAAAACCTCAGAAAGTTCATCTGTAAGCGAAGACAACTAAAATGCGTTAGTAAGCAAGGTCACACAGAGTTTAGAATTGAAGATTTGTATAGCGTTAAACAGAGTTTTTCTCAGACTGTGTATAGAAAATCCAATCTGTACAAACGTAAGAGCTCTACAGATTGCAGGAAGAATCCTCAACTTCCAACAAACCAAATGGTAAGGAACTGTAAGAAGAGAAGAACTTCCATGCAAAAAAAAAAGAAATTGCAAAAATACACAGAAAAACAAAGGTGCAGGGAAGAACCCCCCCCCCCCCTTCTTTAGCTGGGAGGGCCAGCAAGGCTGCAAACACACTGGTTGCCTGAGCATGGCCTGTTTCAGGAGCATAAAACATTCTGCAGAACCAGGAGTGGTTGGATAACACAATAACAGATGCACCACAGAGTCTACTGAAGAGATAATTCCACATTGATTGTTTGCAGTCCACTGTCCTGTCACAGGTGTTTTTTTCAACCTGTTATGGGATTATTAGTCCACATTCACTATGATCCAGTCTGTTATCATTGGTTCAGATCTTGTTACATGACATATAAAGTAAAAATAGTGGACAGTTTGAAACCTAGCTCTCTCTCCCCTGCAATCTAGAAACAACTTTGTGAATACTATGGATCTGTTCTCACAAAATCAATCAAAAATTGTGACTTTTCTCAACGTGGAACAGCAGCCAAATTGCAATCACTGTGGTGTATATGCCATAGCAAATGCCTTTGGCTTACTGGCACCTAATGGGGATCCAACATGAAGATACAACAAAAAGATGAGAAATCATCTCATTGCATGCCTTGAAAATGGTCATTTCAGCTAATTCTCCAAAATAGTAAAAGTAAGCACTTCAAATGTATCTCTTGTGAGCGTGTCAGTTATTTCTTGCATCTTCTATTCAAAAGGTGAGTTTGTCTCTGCTTTGAGATTGGTTGTACATAGATATAGTTACAAAAGAACATTATTTTAATATTAATTTATTTAACTTTATTCTGCAGTAAACTAAAGATATTGTATTTGCCAAAGCAGATAATGGAACCTCAGAATACTTGGATTCGTTTTCTTCCTCTACTTATAACTGGATTTGGACTTGGAGCTTTGCTTCTTGCCAGTTCCATAACTAGTGCAAAAGTGAATAGACTTCTTGAGAAGCTTAACTTAAAGGACCAGTCAACACTATACAAAACCGTAATAAACATATTCCTTGTGCAATATGAAATGTTTATAACAGTACCTTAGTCTTTTTATTAGTTTTTCCCCTCAAATTATTGTTTTCCATTTGTGGCCGCTTTCCCTGTCCTCTTTATCACGTGAGTTTCCTTTGCAAATGAAAAATGCATATACGTATATGCATTTTTCATTCACTGCGCAGCCGCAACCGGAAGTGGTGACTTCACTTGTGACGTCACCGGCACATTGGCATCGCGCTTCTTTGGTGGAGCAGTGCACATATAAGGATGTGCACTGTCCACAGAAGCTGAAGAGAGCTTGCGTGCCAAGAAAGAGCTGCATAGAGCTGCCTGAAGCTGCCTGACTGACTTCCAGCCTGTTTGTCAATGTAGCAGGTAATTGATGGCACATATTTTTTGGGGGCAGCTTTGAATACAAGATAGTGTAGATAGTTTGATAATCGGAAATTGCTGATTGCTCTCAGTAAAATGTGTATTTGTCATACTTTCAGTGAAAGCATAACAAATACACATTTTACTGAGCAATCATCAATTTCTGATTATCATTAGTTTGCCCCTCATGCTTGACTGCCTCAGAAATGTTTTCATTGCATGAAGTTGGCTACAAATAGTTGGATAGTGCGGTCAGATGTTGGCAGCCCTTTGTAAAAACATTGGATAAAGAGGATATTATATAAAAAATGAAAGTTTAATACATACTGTATAACATAATCACATAATGCTGCTAATTCAAAAGGTGCTAGTAGCCCCAGTGTAATTATATATATCTTGAAGTAAATTCAATATTTTGGTCTGCTTGAGATAAATATATATATATAGATAGATAGATGTATATATATCTAATATATCTATATATATATACACACACACACTATATATATATATATATATATATATATACACACACACATATACACACACTATTTATATATATATATATATATATATATATATATATATATATACAC
>NC_069505.1:78420867-78448367 GCF_027579735.1 Bombina bombina | reverse complement strand
CAACTAAAAGGGTACAGTCTGGAGACTCATTGCCTTTTTTAAATGTATGTCTTCAATTTGATTAATAAAAGTTACATTTTACTTTTTTGCCGCAAACATTTGTCTTCTCTTTATTCCTTGAAAATGGGGAGAAAGGGTCTAAAACGTTAGGCAAGGCTCATTGCACACACACAAATTGGGTTTACAACACTTGTCATCACATAAAAAAATACATTAGGGTGAGATCTAGGAAAATACATACTTAATTATCCAAGGAGAACAGCAATGATTCATGCACACAGATAAGCTGCATTGCTGTGTGCTAGGAGTTAGATTACAGTCAAATGCTTCATTATAATTTCATGTGCCCATGTACTAAACATAGGTTTAAGTTTGGGGTGGTGTGAGAAACTAATGTTATACTTAAAGGGACAGTCTACACCAGAATTTTTATTGTTTTAAAATATAGATAATCCCTTTATTACCCATTCCCCACACAGTTATAATAATATACTTTTAACCTCTGTGATTATCTTTTATCTAAGCCTCTGCAAACTGCCCCTTTATTGCAGTTCTTTTGATAGACTTGCAGTCTAGCCAATCAGTGCCTGCTCCCAGATAACTTCACGTGCATGAGCACAGTGTTATCTATATGAAATATGTGAACTAACACCCTCTAGTGGTGAAAAACTGTTAAAATGCATTCTGAACAGAGGTGGCTTTCAAGGTCTAAGAAATTAGCATATGAACCTCCTAGGTTAAGCTTTCAACTAAGAATACCTAAAGAACAAAGCAAAATTGGTGATTAAAGTAAATTGGAAAATTGTTTAAAATTACATGCTCTATCTGAATCATGGAAGTTTATTTTGGCCTAGACTGTCCCTTTAATTGATAGACAGACATAACATTGTCCATTAATAATCTGGCCCTAGATATACAAATATCAAGGTGTTTACTGTCTCTTTAATACCTGGAGCCCTTTTCAAGAATTAGTAAGGCTAATAAAAGTTAAACTAACAGAGAATAATCTTCATACATCATTAACAAGACAATTTAAACAGGTATAGAGAAATATTTTATATTTGTTCTAATATTTTATTCTGAAAGAATTCATTCAGATTATTTATTCATGTCCAGTGAATAAACCCTTTAATAAATAGAAATAAAGGCAGATAAAAATTGCAATAACCCCATGGCCTGGGATTTATTTTTCTGCCCAGATAAAATATGCAATGACCTTTTTATGTGCCAACCAAAGCTCTGATCTCACAGAAAATTCTGTCTACATGAACTTTGCATAAGACAAAAACTATGCATCTTTTAGGTGAAGCAAAATAAACATATTCATTCTCTGGAGAACGAAGAGAAAAAGAAAAAAAAACCCAACTAATTTATAGATGTGTCCTTCAGATCAAATGTTTGTAAGAAATGTTATTTTCATAAGAGGATTTCTCAGACTTTACCAAAATCTGATAAGGCAGCCAGATATAGAAGGAATAAATTAGTCTTTTACTTGCAGCCAACACATCTTAAAGTATATCTGAGCTTAGCACATAATGTTTGCAATGAGTATTAAAATTTCGTGCCAAGCTGCTATGGCACCTGGTGTTTTCCCCCCAAACTGGTACATGTTGTAAAGACAGTTAATAGTGTTAAGTGATACGTAGGAGACATAGGGGTCGAATTATCAAGCTCCATAACTTGTCTGACTGCTCTGAGGCTGCGGACATCAATCCGCACGATCCTATACGATCAGGCTGATTGACACCCCTGATAGCAGCCGATTGGCCGCAAATCTGCAGGGGGGGGGGGCATTTCACATGCAGTTCACATGAACTGCTGGGGCAATGATAAATGCCGACAGTGTATGCTGCCGGCATTTATCGTTGTGCGGCGGACATGATACGCTGCATCGTATCATGTCTGCTCGTACATTAATAAATAGGCCCCATAGTAACTCTCTGCAAAGTGCATTAATTCTTAAAAAAAATGTTAGAAGAAGCATAGATCATAAATATCTTTCGGAATGCAGAAGGATACATGTTTTCATGTCCAGATCACACCACATCCGAGAACAAATACATTCCTTACAGCTGATGATATATATTTAAGTAATTATTTCCATTTCAACAATACAAAACAAGGAGACAGGAAAGTTCTGAAATTCTGAGATACTGCAGTTGATAAATTAAAACTTTTTTTTTTTTTTTTACTTACCAAATGAGATGCACTTGAACTGGAAGTTTGTTTTCTGTAACGAACTGAAAACTTTAATTGATTCCTGCACCTCTATTCTTGAGTGGAACCTGCAGCTGATCCAATCAGCAGTTCAAATTACACAGCTGAGTCGTGGATGGTTTCTGATCGGGATCAGTAGTGTTCTGCAAATTGGACCTCACAGACCTTGTGATCCTAAAATTAGTCACATGATCTTTATTGTCACTGATCCAATGTTTTCTTAATATAAACTATATTCCAGATCATTAGAGAAGATTAAATATAGTACTTCTTGTTTATCTTCAGTATAAGGGAAATTAATGGAAACTCTCTAAAAAGAAAGAATTATGACTTACATAAAGACAAAGAATTTAGATTACCAATTACTTCAGGAAGATCTTGTCAAATGAATCTAATTGACTTATTTGAATATCTAGCTAAATTGTTAGACCAGGGTAGAACAGTGGATGAAGCATATCTAGATTTCAGCAAAGCATCTTGATGCTGCCCCACACCAGAAACAATTTCATAAATGGTGTATCTTTGGTCTAGACTCCAAGAGGCCATTTTATCAAGCTCCGGATGGAGCTTTAGGGCCTGTGTTTCTGGCGAGTCTTCAGACTCGCCAGAAACACAAGTTAAGGAGCAGCGGTCTAAAGACCGCTGCTCTATAACCCTGTCCGTCTGCTCTGATGAGGCGGACAGGAATCGCCACAATTCAACCTGATTGAGTATGATCGGGTTGATTGACAACCCCCTGCTGGCGGCTCTTGTGAGCTGCTGGTGCAATGCTGAATACGGAGAGCGTATTGCTCTCCGCATTCAGCGATGTCTGTCGGACCTGATCCACACTGTCGGATCAGGTCCGACAGACATTTGGTAAATCGGCCTCCAAGTGTTCTTAAGAGATCAGTTCTGGGACAAGGGCTTCAGTGGAAAGAATGTCTGTTTGTAGATGATACAAACATTTGTAATAGAGTTTGTGTTCCTGGGGGGGGGCAGGACAAAATAAGAAGTGATATAAATAAATTAAAGGATTGCGCTAATGACTGGGATCTAAGGTTTAAAGGGACATGAAACCCATTTTTTTATTTGGTAATTCAGGCAGGGCATGTGATTTTAAACAACCTTCCAATTTACTTTGATTATTAAATGTGCTTAGTTCACTTCGTATTGTTGAAAACTAAAATATCTGTCTCTGTTCATTTTTTGCAGTGTCTAGTCAGGTCTGAATGGGTTAATTTTTAGGCAGGTATTTTAGCCAGGATGTGCCTCTCTGATTAGAGAAAGAAGGGTTAAAAATTATAGCTAGTTCTGAGTGTATGTCTGGTTTAATGTAAATCTATTTTTCCTCTTATATCCTTGTCCAAATTCTTGCATTCCAGCCCGTATCAGTAAACACCTAAGTTACTTAGTATCCTGATACGCCAAATATATCTGTGAGAAAATGTGTTGTATATATGAATGAATGAATGTATGTATGTATACCATCACATAAATTAAGAAAATCAGCAACTAGAATAACACTAGGATTGTCTCAGAAAGCAGAGATTAGCTAATCTGTTTCTAGGGTTGACCTTTGCCCTTTTTGATATATAGTAAGACATTGAGAATGGAGAGCCAAATAAGGCTAGGAGAGACTTAAGGGCTAAGGCCTGTAGGGAGAGGGAAGAGTAAGGAGAGAAGTTCTGAGTCTGCAACAATGTTGCTGTTTGAGGGGAGTGTCACTCCTACCTGTTAAAAAGGCTCTGCACCAGGCTTGGGGCCTCTTCCTCCTTTGGGACAGCTGCAAGTTTTTTCCACACCATCCATCGCTTATCATGGACCATGTTTCCCGCTCCACTGTTCCTCCAAAGCATTCCAGGAAGGATCCAGTCCTGCACCAACCTGCAGTGTTAGAAGAAGAGCGAGAAGAGCTGAATATAACTGAATTTCCTTTTCAGGAAATTCAAACAATCAACCCATTGCCCATCCAGGCACCCTTTACATCCTTAGATTCTACAATGCAGCTTATACATACAGCAGAGGTTCATAGCGCTGTCATCCAGCCCACTATCTCTTCTCCTTTGCCTCAAGGGTCTCTGTCTACACAAGGCCCTAATATGCAGGCCTAACCACCTATTCTTAATATACAGGCCCAACCTCTCAGGACGGATATACAGGCCCAGCATCCTAGTATGAATGTGCAGGCCCAGCCTCTAAAATTAAATACACAGGCCCAAACTGCAAGTAGGCCAATTCTTAGGAGATCACAAGCCCAATCTCCGATTCCATCACAGCCTATTATGCACCCCCCTGGGGGCATTGACATTGGGGCCTTATTCCCTCCCGTTTGGTTGTGGCCTTGCAGGGCCTCCCGCCTACCGCCGCAGACACTGTAGAGTCCCTCTTACAATCCCTTGCCTCCATTGTGGCCTCTTTGAGCTCCCCGGATGGGATGGGGGCTGCGGCTGCTTCTGGAGGACTTGTCCTTGGTGGTCTGGCAGAATCCTTTTCCCATGTGGCTGCCGTGGGCCTCCGGTTGCTCTACCGCCGGGCCTCTCCCCTTCTGGTGAAATCATTGCAGCTCCTCTGGTTTTGCTACCGCTAGGCCCCTCCTCTTCTGGTGAAGTCATCGCGGCTCACGCTAGTCATGTGCACGGTGCTCCAGAAGGCAGTAATCTCTCTGCACTGCAAGCTCCAGTGCACTCAATACTGCTCAGCAGCTCATCCTCCCTTCAAGGACCCTCAGGTGAGTCCGGGTCCTTGGCAGTTGGGTCAGAGGGTGGTTTCTCAAGCGCAGCGTGATGCTCAAGCCAGGGCAGACTTCAAGCAGTCATGTGTGGGTACGAGATCAGCCACACGTGACTGAGCAAGCAATGGGGCAATTTCTAATACTAGCACAGTAGGCCGCAATGCAATAGCCATGCGTGAAATCTCTAATGCTAACACAGTAGGCCACAATGCGCTAGCAATGGGGGCAATTTTCTGATGCTAATGCAATAGGCCGTAATGTGCTAGTGATGGGGGCTATCTCTGATCCTAGGCCCAACTATAATGTCGCTCATGCGATGTGCGTCAATGCTAATGATTTTCCTAGCTACAATAGGGCACTATTGTATTCTGATGTACAGGCAATAGACACTAATAACACCATGACACCAGTTATGCGGGCATATAACAGTGTTGGGGACATCTCATGTTAGGCCATTGCTATCTGATAATGCTACTCCTGATTTTTTCTCTCCCCCTGCTTGCCCTCCTTTGTCTATTTCACACACAGTTAGGGACCTAGCTGCTATATACTCAGGGAAATCATTTTCAGGGGAGAAACCTGCTAGGGAGGGTCACAATGTAGGAGCTAGCGTAGGGGCTTCACTCCACAACAATCAATGTACTCAGGAGATGTTTCTTTTACAGGACCTGCTTTCTGGTGTATCCCACCCCAATCCTGCTACCATGGCGGACGTCAGTAGCATTCTTGCACCACCCATCACAACAGCTCCAACAGAGGGAATCGAGGATACCCGGCCTTCTATCTTGGGATCAGCCCATCCCAATGTAGGCACCGTGACCTCTGCACAACAAGGTGCGCCCTCTGCTGGACCAGGTGAGCACCATGTTTTCACACACCCTCGTACATTGGTTTAAGATACATCCTCAGGTAGTGAGGCAGACAGTGATGTCTCTGTAGTGTTAGATAGAGGTCAGAGGCAAATGTTTAAGAGGTTAAAAACCTTAATAGTGTCTCAAAATAAAATACAAAACACTGCTTCTTTGTCTGCATTGCCAGCTCCTAAAGTAGCGTGCCCCTCGCCAGGGACGCTGGGTCAGGCAGCAATCCATACACTATTAGTCATAGAGTAGCTGTCCAAGGAGATATCTTACCATCCACTCGCTGCATTCTCACCTGAAAGCCAAGACAGTTAGAAAGATTCAAGATGGAAGGTATGTTAATGTTTTTGAGTTGTCTGTGCAAGCTCACAGGAAAAAGGAACGCAGTTTGGATGGAACGGGCCCTAAGCGGGTGAAACGCCCTGACACTTTTGACGAGTGGCTGAGATGCTTCAGAGTTCTATCCACCTGCTATATTGAGAAACACCCTTCTCAGGCCATAAATATCCATAAGTATACTGACACTATACATTGGATTCAGAAACATTACAGTGACAGTGCTTGGCGTGATTATGACACCGAATTCGTAGGAAAATGGCTGGAAACCCAGTGTTAACTTTTGGTTGCACTGAGACACACCTTTGGAATAGGCTAGGTAGGGAAAGGTCCCCTTCTCCGCCTCCTTCAGCTAGGAACACTCAGTCCCGCCCATTTACTCGCAAAATGAAAAAGGGTAGAGAGTGTTGGAAGTTCCAAAACAAACAATATGACAAAGAACTCCTGTTCCTTTCGCCACGTCTGCAGATATTGTGGGGGACAACACTCAGGGTCTGACTGTCCAAGGAGTAGAGAGCAGAATTTGATGAAGGGCTGAGCTTGGTGAAGGCATCTGGTAGGGGTGCTCGCATGGCAAAACTTGAAATTGAGTCTGCTTTTCGGCTACTACCATTACACCCGTTGGATTTTCCTTTGATGGGGTTCAAATTTCGTTTTGAAACATTTAGCTCCTTTCTTCATTGGACAGTTACGACGGCAGTGGGTTATGATGCCATGGCTCATTACCAATTGTCGGGTCCCCCGCTTCTAATCAATGTTATGGATGCTATGCGTCATTTAATGAAAACATTTGGTGTTCCCCTAGCCGAGGATAAAACCCAGGGACCATGCTTTTGCCTTACATTTGTAGGGATTGAGATTAATTTCAAATCAATGCTCTGTCGTCTCCCTGCGGACAAGATTTCAAAGATGTTACAAGCAGTGCAAACAGCAACGTTCTCAAAGGAGCTAAGTTTGAAACAGTTACGATCCCTGCTTGGTCTTTTGAATTTTGCCTGTAGGGTGATTCCCAATAGGTGACTACAAGCCCCATTGAAAGGTGCGCAGAAAAGCCATCGACCAGTAGTCCTGTCACAAGACATGGTAGAAGACTTAGCAGTGTGGGAATCTTTTCTCCTTGAATTTAATGGGATTTCTTTGTGGAGATCTGATCCTGTCCCTAGTCAGTCCCTCCACCTCTTCACAGATGCTTCGGGGTCTCAGGGTTATGGTGCATACTTTCAAGGGCAGTGGGCTACAGGTGCTTGGCCTCCAAATTGGGCGTCGGTAGGCCTCACCAGAAACCTTACCTTATTGGAGATTTTCCCCATAGCCTTTTCACTAGTACTTTGGGGCCACACTTTGCAAAATAGAGCTGTTATATTTTGGTGCGAACACATGAGCGTGGTGCACACTATTAATAACTTATCTACATCATCCCCCTTAGTAATTAGATATCTTAGACTGATAGTTCTCCGTTGCCTCAAATTTAACATTAATTTCCTTGAGCAGAATATACCAGGAGTTAACAACTCCATAGCTGATGCCCTATCTCGCTTTAATTGGCCACTCTTTAGAAAGCTAGCCCCGCAAGCCGCTGCGGGGGGACTTATTTGTCCGGATTTCCTTTGGCAGCTGGCGGAACCTGGACCACCGTTCTTCCACTAATCAAACTTTTCCTCGCCTTACACATATGGAACAAGTATGGCAAGCATTGGAGGGAATGGGAATCTTTTTGCAGAGACTCAAGTCAGTCGGTAGCTCAGGCGTCTCACATTACGCTGATGGAGTGGTTGTCCCATCTGAAGTCCTGTGATGTACGTAAAGGTTCAGTTCAATCTAGGTAAGCAGCCCTGTCGTATTTTAACAAATTTTTGCGCTTTCCTGATATTTCCTTGAATTTCCTAATTAGGCAAATTATTAAGGGTTGGGGAAGACTTGAGAGGAAAGCCCCTGATGCTAGAGAACCTATTACTATAGACAGGCTTCAGAGTCTCCTGTTGTTATTATCTACAGTCTGTTCTTCCATGTTTGAGGTAGTTCTGTTTAAAGCGGCATTTGCCCTGGGATTCTTTAGCAACTTGCGTATAGGAGAGCTACTGCACCCATCTAAAGCCGATCACAATACAGGAATTATGTTTCATCCTGTTTTGATGTTTCCTCCGCCGTATTGCTCTTTATTCCCAAGTCCAAAACTGACCAGGACGGTAACGACACTTGGCTTACCCTATCCCCACAAGCCTGATAATTTTTTCTGCCCTGTCTCATTATTGCAGGACTATAAAAAAATTTGCCCGGATATTCTTGGCCAGTTTTTAATTCATGCTGACCACACACCCCTGTCACAATATCAGTTTTGAAAAGTTTTGAGAGTAGCGGTTGGGAATGCTGGTTAGAACCCCTCAAGAGTGGTCCCACACTCTTTTAGAATTGGGGCTGCCACAAGTGCAGTAGCCTCAGGCAAGCCAGCAGAACAAATACAGCGCCTTGGCAGATGGCAATCTAACAGATATCGCTTATATGTTTGCCCATTTAATTCTTTCATAGGGTCCCAGTCATAATTGCAAACATTAACAGTTGTTTCCTTTTAGGCTTCTCCAGAATGGCCTCGCGAGTATGGATCGTTATTCACTCATTTGTCTATTGGGCATCAATCAGAGCCACAGCCACACATAAAGGCCAGCTAGATTTTTTTCTCTAATAAAGTCTCACTCAGATGGTTAGGCAGGAGAGGGATGAGCTGGAGAGACTTGCCAACCCAGATAGGAGAAGCACAGAGAAGGTGGGGTAAACCAGACATCCTCATACTGCACTTAGGAGGAAACAATATCGGTTCCATCCTAGCTTTGGTTGGCATTAGGTGGTCCAACATTAAAGCTAGGCTACACTGGAGGTTTATGGGGACTGCTGGTGCGGCTTACAGAGTCCGCAAGAAGGTGAATAGAGTGATGGGCAAAGCCGTGACGGGTGGTGGTGGTTTTGTTGAACGCTACAACAACATTACGGCCGACGCTAGACACCTGTACAGACCTGATGTGGGGTACATCTCAATGATGCTGGTCTTGAAATCATGCTTCTAAATTTAAAAAATTCCATTACTAAATATTTAAATTTACAGCCCTAAAAAAATAAAAAAATAAAAATAAAATGTATTTCTTCATATTGGCTATTGTTCGATATTGGCAGCAAGAGTTCCTCTTGGCGGGATGTCATGGCCTGTTTCATTGCAGATAGAGAGGTTGGGGTGGAGTAATGGCTGGACAGCAAAGGCTGGGCAATGCCTTAGGTAATTCCGAGGAACACCACCTTTGTTTTATGGTCTTTGCAACTCCTGATAACCTCATTGCCTCAATCCTGAGCGGAGTGTTCCTTCGCAGCTGCCACTGGCCATGGTTGTCTGTTTTGAAAGTTAAATTTTAATAAAATTGCCAGCGATGGTTTTACCCTCCACTCTTGTGTCAGTGTGTTATTTAGAGTTATTTAGTTAAGTGTTAACTAAGTTATGACAAAAGGGCACCTTATCTGGTAGTGACCAGCTAGGCCTTTTACCCTTAAGTAACCTGAATAAAATTTGCTGACTTAAACTTTGTAAACAAATAATATTTACTTATGATGTAACCATATTTGGTAAAAACCCTTGAGTTTGTAAGATAGACAATCATGAACTGTATTAGCCTATACTGTATATGGAGATAAGGAATGCCCTGTCTCTTTTGTATACATTTCTGGATTGAGGACTGACCTCCCCCAGAGAAAACCTTTTTTCTCTCCTTACTGCAGTATGTCTTCAATAAACTAACCCTCTTTAACCTATCATGGTCTGAAGAGTTATTCAGTCCAGGGTGAATATCACAAACACAATCCTTAGTTTCAAAGCATACCTGGCTAGACTCAGGAGCAGCAATTAAAGTCTACACCAGAATTTTTATTGTTTTAAAAGATAGATGATCCCTTTATTACCCATTCCCCAGTTTTGCATAACCAACACAGTTATAATAATATACTTTTAACCTCTGTGATTATCTTGTATCTAAGCCTCTGCAAACTGCCCCTTTATTTCAGTTCTTTTGACAGACTTGCAGTTTAGCCAATCAGTGCCTGCTCCCAGATAACTTCACGTGCATGACCACAGTGTTATCTATATGAAACACATGAACTAACACCCTCTAGTGGTAAAAAAACTGTTAAAATGCATTTAGATTAGAGGCGGCCTTCAAGCTCTAAGAAATTAGCATATGAACCTCCTAGGTTAAGCTTTCAACTAAGAATACCAAGAAAACAAAGCAAAATTGGTGATAAAAGTAAATTGGAAAATTGTTTAAAATTACATGCCCTATCTGAATCATGAAAGTTTATTTTGGACTTGACTGTTCCTTTAATTACTGTGAGCTAGTAGCTTATTGGTGGCTGCACACAAATGCATCTTTTTATTGGTACATCAGAGGTGTTCAGCTAGCTCCATAATATGCATTATGCATTTGGGGGAAGGGGGGAATCAAGTTAATTACAGACTTCATTTCACTTTACTAACTTTACAAAACAGAAATGGTACTTGGGAATTATTGGGGAAGCACATCATTACAAAAGTGTGGTTCAATTATGGAATCAACTTCCATTAGAGGTGGTAAGGACAAACAGTGTAGGGAACTTCAAGAATGCCTCGGAATAGCATAAAGTTGTTCTATTAACAAGATAAGTATGCACTTTTATGAAATTTTGGACAGACTTGTGGGGCCTATGGTTCTTACATGCAGTCAAAATCAATTTTTCTTTGTTTCTGATGAAAATATTTTTGATCTTACGTGTTTCAGAAGAACAATTGTATGTATCATAGCCTGAGGAAACAGCCAGTTGTAGGCTGAGAAACATGTTGCTTTTAAAATAAAAATATTCTTTTTAACTAATACACTTGCTGCTGGATTTTATCTGGGAATCCATCTATACTCCTGCCTCAGTTTTGGGAGCTATCTTATTTGCTGAATCCTTTGAAACAGTCAGCTTGGTGGCTGAGAAGTCCCTGTCTGTGTATATTGCATCTGGAGGTGCTTTGCTACATGTAAGTGTGCATATTCCCTGGATACACATATATTTGTACAAACTGTATTGGGCTATATTGGCTCTATATCCTCCCCTTTAGGAACCAGGAGGACCTCACTGGTGAAGTACTACAGAATTATCTCTGTGTCTGTTCAGTTTGCTGGGCAACTGTGAGGTTCCAGTCTGCCTCCTTGCACTTTTTGGTGCTATTCGTTTGTGAGTATTAGTCTTACATATTTCGCTTGTCCCTTGGTATTGTGGTATTAGGCCATTGGGCGCCTCTGTGTTTCTTTTTTCAGACCATCTGTTATCATCAGGATTTTGACCCCCCTACGACAGAGAGCTGACCTTTGCAATCATCTGGAGCTATTGTGACTTACAGGATATCATTTAGTTATTGGACATTTATTGTGTTTCCAGTCACAAGGTTATATATTTTTTTTTTTTCTCTGATATTCTGCTGTTTATTTTTAGAGTGTTGTTGTATACATAAGGGATTAAAGGAGCAATGTTGTGCGACCCTGTAAGAAAAAACCCCTTTCCCCATTTAACCATCTACTTTAAACTGATAAATAAAGACACAACAACAATTGGGATTTAAAGACCCTTGGGTCATTTATTAACTCGAGGCATCCCTGGATGTTTATTTTAATGAAAACATCAGGGCCTTTTACCAAATTCAACTCTGACTCATTTACATGGTTACATGTAAATGCTATAACGTTAACTTGAAAGAACATTAAGCGGCATAACCTAACTACCTAACTCACATGAAGCGGGAAGCAGGCCCAGGCAGCTGACACAAAGTGGAGCCCGGCTATCACGCATAATGGATAGAAGGTTTTACTCGAGCTGTTCGGCCCACCGCAAACCAGGAGAAGCTTTCCCCAGCCACGCGCCTGACTACGTCACTCCTCCTGCAATGGCCATCACTCCTCGCCGCTTTCTATCTGACGCCTGGGTCACTACCGCCCGCCCCTTAGAGTGTCAACACCACTCAAACCTTAGTGGTCCTCCGGAATCGCCAGGCGAACACCAAACGATTTCCGAAAGGAGCTGAAAAAATTAATGCCCTGGACTTACCAACGGACTATGAGTCGACTAACTCTGCCCGGAGCCAGGGGGAGCCTAACTCTACACTTTAAGCCAAAAAGCCGCTATCAGGGTGGGAGGGGTGGGAGAAGATCTGTGATGGCCAGGAACAGAAAAAGAGGGCCTAAAACTCCCAGAAGCCCCTTTTTATTGGTAAGTACAGATCCCTCCCTTAGCCTGCAACATTGTTGCAAGTCTCACTCACACAACCCACATACACTCCTCCTCCCTGCTTCCTTAACCCTTAAGCCGTTTCTGGCTAATCTGCAGCCCTGCACTTTCCTAAGGGATTAAAGGAGCAATGTCGTGCGACCCTGTAAGAAAAAAACCCTTTTCCCACTTAACCATCTACTTTAAACTGATAAATAAAGACACAACAACAATTGGGATTTAAAGACCCTTGGGTCATTTATTAACTCGAGGCACACCTGGATGTTTATTTTAACGAAAACATCAGGGCCTTTTACCAAATTCAACTCTGACTCATTTACATGGTTACATGTAAATGCTATAACTTTAACTTGAAAGAACATTAAGCGGCATAACCTAACTACCTAACTCACATGAAGCGGGAAGCAGGCCCAGGCAGCTGACACAAAGCGGAGCCCGGCTATAACGCATAACGGATAGAAGGTTTTATTCGAGCTGTTCGGCCCACTGCAAACCAGGAGAAGCTTTCCCCAGGCACGTGCCTGACTACGTCACTCCTCCCCGCTTTCTATCTGACGCCTGGGTCGCTACCGCCCACCACAAGAAACAACAACTACCTGATTCTTGCCGCCAAAACCTATGACTAACTACCTTATAACTTACAAAACTACAGCTACTAACCCTTTCCTAATGTTCTCTATAAACCTGTCTAGCCCCAGGTCCGTTAGATGGACCCCGTCCTGCCTATACAAGCTCCTGTCCCCTGCCGAGATGTCGGGGTGCCTCACCACAAAACCTCCCAATTCTCGAATAACCTTCCCTACGTCCCTGTTAACTTTCTTCCTTACTCCAAAAGTGGCCTTATGGCAGACCATATGCCGCCAAAGTAACCTGGGAATCACCTGTGACCACCCTACTTTTACCCCAGGCAACCATGCATGCAACCACCTAACGTCAGCGCACATAATCTGAATTAACTCTAGGGTAGGCATCGCCCCTAGGTCGTTGCCCCCCAGATGTATGACTATCACATCAGGATGACCCCACCTTCGGTAGGCCTCCTGTATCAACGCAGGCATTTCGTGCCAACAGAGGCCTCTGCGGCCGAGCCACCTGACGGACGCCCGGGAGGGGTGAAAGCCCATGCGGCTCCCGGCCGGGAGTGCTGACGCTTGGATGGAGGCCCAGTGTATGAACGAGTGGCCAACAATCCAGATTTTACAAGAACCTCTGCACCTTCCTGAAAAAACACAAAACTCTGTTAAACTATGCAAACCAAACAATTGGTCTCCCCAGGGACCCCCTACCCTGGTCAGAGAGCAACCCCCCAAGACACCGCACCCCTTCTCACTCAATCTAGCGGTGCCTTAGAAGGTCTAACGTACGTTTTATAGCGCTCCGAACTCCAACGACCCAGCGCCTTGATTCTGTCTGCCGACCAACCCAACGCCGCCGCGCTGGTTGCTGCAACCACTCGAAAAGAATGCGGTGCTATGCGTGACGCGTCCAAACCGGCCCGCTCCGCTGCCATCGCCAAAACCCTACGGAAATGGAATCTGGAGAGCACCGACCCGTCCCAATGGATCAGATACGGGCCTGTCCCTCGAGGGCGTAAACCCTCATAAACTGTCAACAGCGAGACAGGACAAATCCTGGCATCCCCTAACTTTGGTAGGTGTAACCATACCCCTTTCCCTTCCTGGTCCGTCTTGGACCTTGGAATAAGCAACAAAACCGCATCCCCAGCCCATCTAACGTGGTGCTCCTGAATACCCACTAGCAGCAATTTTTGGATGGCGGCACCAGTTCGCTCACTCGCAGCGCCCCGTGAAATGCCAGCGCGAATGCCGAAGTGTCGCAGTAAGATAACCTCTTTCTCCCGCAGAACTCCTGCCATTCGTTCCAGTGCCTAACATATGATGTCCAGGTAGCCGGAGCCAATGACGCCTTAACTAAGGGGAACACGAACTCCCAGGGAACGCCAGCTGCCAGAGATAAGATGGGCATGGCAGGCCGTAAGGTGAGGCACAAGGGGCAACCCTCCTGAACACCTCCCATTTCCCTCTAGACAGCGCGTCAGCCATGATATTCTTAATCCCTGGCACGTGCTTGGCTGAAAACTTGATATTATGCTGGAGGCATCTGAGTACCAGCTGCCTAAGGAGCCTGACTACCACCGCCGAGGTTGCTGACAAGTGGTTAATAGAGAAAACCACACTCTGATTATCGCACCAAAAGATAACTGTTGGATTCGCCAACCTTTGTGCCCATAATTCCACGGCTACTATTATGGGGAATAGTTCAAGGAAACATAGGTTCCTTGTCAAACCCGCCTGAAACCACGAAGCCGGTCACGGTTCTGCGCTCCACTCCGTGCCCAGCATTGCTCCGTACCCCACGGAGCCCGCTGCATCGGTGAATAGATGCATGGATTGATTGGACTCCACGGGTGTTCTCCATATACAGACTCCGTTGAAGTTTGTGAGGAACTCCTCCCAAACCCACAAGTCCTCGCGCATCCCCTCTGAGATATATATCCTTGCCCGTTGAGGCCTACCACCCCCCAGCTGCGCCTCTAATCTGCGATTAAAAACACGGCCCATCAGGATGACCCGCCCCGCAAAGTTCAGGATACCAAGCAAGAATTGCAGCTCGTTCACCTTCACCGATTTTGCCGCCCTGGTGCCACGCACCATGTCTAGCAGGTGGCTCAGCTTGTCCTCCGGAAGCCTACATAGCTTCGCTACGGAATCTATTTCAATCCCCAAGAAAGTGAGGCGCGTGCAGGGGCCCTCCGTTTTATCGGATGCCAAAGGAACCCCGAACGCCTCCATCAAGGAGGTCATGCTCTGCATTAATTCCCCACACTGGGGGGAACCCGGTTCCCCCACAAGTAAGAAATCATCCAGATAATGGGCGATCCGCTCTGATCGCGCAAACTTTGCCAGTGCCCAATGCAGAAACGTGCTGAAACGCTTTGAAGTAGGCGCATGAAATAGAGCAACCCATCGGGAGGCACCTATCCACGTAATAGCTGCCCTCGAAGTAGCAGCCCATTAACCGGAACGATACCGGGTTAATCGGAGTAGCCGGAATGCCGATTCGATATCCAGCTTCGCCATCAGCAAGCCCACCCCTGCTTCCAGCACAATATCAACTGCAGATTCAAATGATTTATACTGCACGGAACTGAGCTCCGGTGAAATGGCATCATTCACCGACCCCCCTTTAGGGAAAGAAAGGTGCTGTATGAGGCAGAACTTTCCGCTTTCCTTTTTAGGCACCACGCCCAGCGGGGACACAATTAGTCCTTCCATGGGCGGATGTTTGAATGGGCCTGCCATGCGCCCCAAACTAACCTCCTTCCTAATTTTGTCACGAACGACCCCCGGGAACTGATTCGCAGATTTCAAGTTCCTCCGCATTATGGACCCCGTTACCACTCCCCGTATGGGAATGACAAACCCCTTCCTCAGGCCGGACAGCAGCAAGCCTGCCGCCTCCCGGTCCGAGTACACTGCAAGCCATCTCTCAAGGGCGTCCACCCTCAGTGGGGTGGTTGCCCTTTCCAGCTGGCGGCAACTTGCCCCCACTGCGATCCCCTGCCTGCTCGCGCTTTCTGGTGCATTCGACTCCTGGGTGCTGGCCACCGCAGTAGTGGCACACGTGCCGAAAGGAACAACTTTGCCCCCTGTCGCACTGCTTCTCTTGAAATTTCCAGCATTCCCACCCCTTTCGCCGCGCCCGCGCGCCTGCCCGAAAGGGCTGGCTACCCAACAGCCCTGCAGGTGACGCCTGCACCTCAGGCCCTAGTTTGTTCCATAGTAGTAACTCAATGGACCCAAACGACAGGGACAGATCCGCTGCCATCTTTCTGCGATACGCGATATAATAATCCCTCCATATCCCATTTATAGATCCTCTCTATCGTGCTCTGATATTTGAGGATATCTGCCCCCTGCGTAGGCCATTTGGACCCCAGCAACCTAAAACAGCTCACCCACTCTTCGTAGGTGTCCGGTCTTTTCAGCTTCTTAGGGCCTGTCCCGTCCTCCGCCATTTCCTTTTGTTTTTGAGCCTCAGCCAAGAGCTCAAATATGTTAACATATTTTCTACTATGTATTTTCTTAACCGTTTTGGACTTCAGGTGCTCGTGCAAGCAATGCACCTTGACCGAATCCCCTTCCAGAGCCGATTTTCTATTACCCTCATGGATGACCCCGCGGTCCCCGGCCGCGCCCGTATCCTCACTACCCCCTTGCTCGGTTTGAGGCACTGAGCCCTGGCTGTGCGCTTTATTCCTATCTGCCATCAGTGTCCTTAGCATCCTGTACATACGCTTCTCCCCTTTCTTGTGCAAACCTAACTCGGTGTCACTTTCAGACCCTGACTCTATAGAACTGGTGTCCCCTTCCTCTAGTGTCTGTGGTGCAAGGTATTGCTCACCTGCTTCTGTGCTTCCTTGTCCCCTTTCGGCCGGCAGTGCCTGCGGCACTGACGATGTCGCTGCTGCCATGGAAGTGTCTGAAGGCATTCCTGGCCCCTGGACCGCCACCTGCTGTGACTGCACCTGTGGGAAGAAAGACAGGAGAGGAGTACCGGCTGACTGGGGAGGCAAGGTTCCATTCACGCTTCCAGCATTCATTCTGCACGCCATATCATCAGCCCTCTGCAGCTGCCCCCCTTGCATCAAATGCTGAACCCCATCTTGCATGTTTCCTACTGCCCCCCAATCGCGGGGCTCTGGTCCAAACTCAGCCTGTTGCTCCCTTCCCTGCTGCATCCTCCATGCATTGGGCAAATTTGCCCCTTCCCTGCCTTGCTCATACCAAATAGTACCCCTGTCCCGTGGGCCTAGCTGCCCAGGGCTCATATTGTAGTATATAATATCATCCCCCCTTCCCCCAAATGCATCACCCCTATTGTTGAATGCCCTCCTATCATCCCCCATCCCCATGAGTACATCCCCCCTATTCCCCACAGCATGACAGTTCCCCGCGCGAGCACATCAGCCCCTCGCCGCGCACCCCCCAACCCGCCCCCCTGCAGCCGGCACCCCCCTCCTACCTTCCAGTGAGAGGGATGCGGAGAGAGCTGTTCTTTTAGCTCCTCTCCTGGCCGCGCTCAAAGTTCTACTGCGGCCGCGACCGGAAGTCCCGCCCACCGGAAGTACGTCAGGGGGTGGGGCTCCGGGCGCACGGACGTGCCACAATGCAGGCTCCAAGGCCTGTGGAGGCCTAGCAAGGCCTGATGGACCAGGCCCACACCCGGCGGGAGCTCCCACCAATGCCCGGTGGGTACCATTGGCCTCTAAACCACCGGATGATGCCACCACTGGACCGGGATGCCGGATGGGCCACGCGACGGCCCGGTGGTGAATACAGGTGGTGTGGCGGTAGAAGTGCCGGTAGCCGCCACGGGTCCATCCAAGCAAACGGATGGACCACCTGGCGGTCCGGTTGTGACCTCAGGTGGTGTGGCGGTGGAAAATCTGGCAACCGCCACGGCCCCTCCAAGCAGGTGGATGGGCTGCGTGGCGGGCCGGTACTGGGCCCAGGTGGTGTGGCGGTGGTAGGCCTCACGGCCAAAACGGGCCCATCCCTGTTTGCGGCGTGGGTGAGAAAACCCCCCCGGGCGCGGACGGCCCCCCGCCAGGCTGATGGTGGAATGGAGCGGTGGACAAGGGGGTAGCCCCTTGCCCCCCGAAAACAGGGCCCAAAGCATTTGAAAGGGACTGCACTAGCGACCACATGGTCGCTAGCTGTCCCTGGGGAATAGCACCTACATCCAGGTGCCCAATCTGACCCACTAAACCCACACTCCCCCTACCTTCCTTACAGGCCACATCCTCAACTTGTCCCTGAATCATCCCCACCTCAGCACTAGTCCCACCCAGCTGCTCCCCCCTACCACCTAATCCCATCCCACCACTCTCCCTATGCTCCTCCTCAACCCCTGCAGAGGCCCCTCCTGGGTGTGCATTCTCTCCCTCCGCTCCCCCCCCTGAGCTAATGGCCTGCAAAGTGTTATGGCCCAGCCTAAGGGTTGGCCCCTGGGACCCTGGGGAAGGGGGAATAATATCAACGTCACTCATCTCTTTTTCTGCAGGTTCCCTGCGTCCACGTTGAGGGCCCACGTCCCTGAACCGAAGAGGAGGCAAAGAAGACCTGCGTGACCGATTCATCCCTGCAATTCAGCAAGACAGCTAACACGAGAAGATCTGTGATGGCCAGGAACAGAAAAAGAGGGCCTAAAACTCCCAGAAGCCCTTTTTTATTGGTAAGTACAGATCCCTCCCTTAGCCTGCAACATTGTTGCAAGTCTCACTCACACAACCCACATACACTCCTCCTCCCTGCTTCCTTAACCCTTAAGCCGTTTCTGGCTAATCTGCAGCCCTGTACTTTCCTTATTATTGTTCTTATTACATTTTGTTACATTTGCTTTGATTGAGAGCACCCCTTTGAGGATTGGTGTCCTTAAACACACCATATCTATATATTTTGTGTTTCAGAAGAACACTGTAATCATAGATCGTGCCCCACACCTGGTACAATAAAATTAAAAACGACATACTTCATCGCTACATTTCATTACACTTTTTGAAAATTTTGGGCAGATTTGTTGGGCCTATGGTTCGTATCTGCTGTGAAAAGCTATTTTTCTATGTTTCTATGAAAATAGTCACGTTAAAGATGAAAACACACTGTACTAGATTTACTAAAACTTGAGCACAGTCTTCAATAATAATGGAGATATTAATAAACGTAGATACCCATATTCCGTTACTGTTTTCATAGCCTTCTGCATATCCCAAGCATGTTTTAATTAATTATTTTACAGTCCTGGTGTTTACCACCTCTTTTGGAATTTTATTCCATGAATCCACCACCCTTTCTGTAAAAAAAAAAAATGCTTCCTCACATATTTCCTGAATCTGCTACCCTCTAACTTAAGATTGTTTTTTGTGGAAAATGCTTTCAGCTTCCAATTTATTAAAGGGACAGTCAAGTCCAAAAAATAGGGCATGTAATTTTAAACCACTTTCCAATTTACTTTTATCACCAATTTTGCTTTTTTCCCTTAGTATTCTTAGTTGAAAGCTAAACCTAGGAGGTTCATATGCTTATTTCGTAGACCTTAAAGGCTGCCTCTGCATTTGACAGTTTTCCCCACTAGATGGCATTAGTTCATGTATTTCATATAGATAACATTGAGCTCATGCACATGAATTTACCGAGGAGTGAGCACTGATTGGCTAAAATACAAGTCTGTCAAAATAACTGAAATAAGGGGGCAGTTTGCAGATGCTTAAATACATGGTAATCACAGAGGTAAAAATGATATTATTATAACTGTGTTGGTTATGCAAAACTGGGGAATGGGTAATAAAGGGATTATCTATCTTTTAAAACAACAAAAAATCTGGTGTTGACTGTCCCTTTAAGTCTCTTCAAATATTTGAAGGTTTATATCATGTCACTCCTCTAAACTATATCATCTTTCCCATGGCATGACGAGTCCACAAATCCATTCAATTACTAGTGGAAATTCAACTCATGGCCACCAGGTGAAGGCAAAGAACACCCCAGCAAAGCTTCAAGTATACTCCCATTATCCACAATCCCCAGTCATTCTTTGCCTGTGTAACATTGTAGGGGAGATCCTCAAGCAGCTCTGGTAGACGCCCTGGCAGTGCAATGGGATTTTGGTCTAATTTATCTGTTTCCTCCGGTTGCCCTCCTTCTTTGGGTGATATCTCGTATCAAACAGGAGCAGGCTTTTGTGATTCTAATAGCTCCAGCGTGGCCTCGCAGAACTTGGTTTGCGGACCTAGTGAGGATGTCATCTTTTCCCCCTGTGGAGATTGCCTCTGAGGAAGGATCTTCTACTTTAGGGACCCTTCCTCCATCCAAACTTAGTCTCTCTGAAGCTGACTGCTTGGAGATTGAATACAAAGTCTTGTCCAGACGAGGTTTTTCTATGAAAGTTATTGAGACTATGATTCAGGCTCATAAGCCTGTTACACTCAAGATTTATTATAAGGTATGGCGTAAATACCTTCATTGGTGCGGATCTAGGGGTTTTTCTTGGAGTAAGGTGAGAATGCCCCATATTGCCTGGAGAAGGGTTTATCAGTCAGTACCCTAAAGGGTCAGATTTCGGCTCTGTCGATTCTTCTGCAAAAGCGTCTTGCAATTTTGCCAGATGCTCAATCTTTTGTCCAGGCTTTGGTTAGAATCAGGCCTGTGTTTAGGTCTATTGCTCCTCATTAGAGTCTTAATCTGGTTCTTGAAGTTCTGCAGCAGGCTCCATTTGAGCCCATGCATTCTGTTGATATCAAGTTATTGTCCTGGAAGGTTTTGTTACTGCTGGCAATCTCCTCTGCTTGTAGAGTTTCGGAACTTTTGGCTCTACATTGTGATTCTCCTTATCTTATTCATCATGCCGATAAGGCGGTTCTCCGTACTAAGTTAGGATTTCTATCTAAGGTGTCTCGGAACGCAATATTAACCAAGAAATTGTTGTTCCTTCATATTGTCCTAATCCTTCCTCTAAGAAGGAGCGGTTATTGCACAATCTGGATGTTGTGCATGTTTTAAGGTTCTATTTACAGGCTAAGAGAGATTTTTGTCTATCTTCTGCTCTTTTTGTTGTCTTTTCTAGTAAACGGAGAGGTCAGAAGGCCACTTCTACTCTCTCCTTCTGGCTAAGAAGTATTTTTCGATTGGCTTATGAAACAGCTGGACAGCAGCCTCCAGAGTAAATTACGGCTCACTCCAATAGGACCGTCACTTCCTCTTGGGCCTTTAAAAATTATGCTTCTATAGAACAGATTTGCAAGGCAACCACTTGGTCATCATTGCATACTTTTTCCAAATTTTATAAATTAAATGTTTTTGCCTCAGCTGAGGCTTCTTTTGGGAGGAAAGTTCTTCAAGCGGTGGTGCCTTCTGTTAAGGTTCGACTGTCTTGTGTATCCATACCTTCCATTCTGTGGACTCTAGCTTTCTTATTGGTTCCCAATAGTCGTTGAATGGATTTGTGGACTCTCCATGCCATTGGAAAGAAAACATAATTTATACTTACCTGATAAATTATTTTCTTTCCTGGCATGGAGAGTCCACGACCCGCCCTTTTTTTTTAAGACGGCTTTTTGTCATTTTTCTAAACCTCAGGCACCTCTATATCCTTTGTGTCTTCTTTCCATAATTTCTCGCCTGAATGACTAGGGATTGTGGGTAATGGGAGGTGAGTGTTCTTTGCCTCCATCTGGTGGCCTGGAGTTGAATTCCCACTAGTAATTGAAGGATTCGTTGACTCTCCATGCCATGAAAGAAAATAATTTATCAGGTTAGTATAAATTGTGTTATTTAGATCATAGTATCTTTATATGTTTTATATTTTAGATCATATACCATTTTAGTAGCCCTTCTTTGAACACTTTCTAGTTTATTTATATTCTTCTGGATACAGTATTCCAGATGAGGCCTAACTAATGTTCTATAAAGTGGCATAAGAACCTTGCTATTTCTGCTACTAATATCTCTCCTAATGCAACCAAATATTTGACTGGCCTTACAGGCTGCACTGCTGCATTGTTTACCAAATTTTATATTATCTGAAATAATAATTACCAAGTTCCGTTCCCCTTTATTTACAGTAAATAATGTAACATTGAGACTATAATTGGCCTTTTGGATCCTATATGAATAATTATGCTCTTGGTAATATTACATTTTCTGTATAGAGTATGTTATATATCATGCTACCGCAGCACATTAAACAGTAATTCTGGAACCTAGGCTTCACATGTGTGCAACACATTAGCACCCTAGCCTCCTTATCCCTGAGATCCCCAGGCCCCTCCCCTTCCAGATATATGACCTATTTCTATCAACCTAAGCTCTATATTTCACATGGCATATTACTATTATAGCCTTACATGGCAAATTACAGTTATGGAATATTTCAAAGACTAACCCACTTTTAGAGGGTGGTCTGAGGTAGGTTGTTAGACTGCAGACCAATTTACAATTTGACATTTGGAAATGAGTGGAGGGTGTAGGGTGGATTTGAACTGCTGACCAGCTACTTACTAGTCCATGACCTTACCACTGCTCCACAGCAGCTTTCTGTTGAATTGGCTAGCCTGATTAGAAAATTAAAATAATGGGTACTACTGTCCCTGTCTGGCTCAGTTATAGCAGGCTTATGCATCTTGGTGCTTAGCTTGTCTGTTCGTCCTCTGGCCTGTAAGAACCATTACACACTCTGATGAGTATGTAATGCCCGCCCCTTTTCTTGCACGACCAATTGCATGAGAGAAGGGCCTGAACGAGCGAGTTCAGGGTGATTTCTCTTCACTTCAGAGATCTTCCATTTTGCTTTTAATCTAGCTGTATGCTTGCAAGAGAGTGCCAGACATCATAGGTATTGTGTTAATAATTTTGTTTTGTAATTTTCCCTATAAGCTGTGCACCCAGACTTGTCTGGGGTTAACTGCATGAGTCACTGAAAGCTGTGCAGCTCTCTGTGAGTGTTGTGAGTTTTGCAGGGTTATAAGATATATAACCAGTCTGGTTTGAGTGTGCAGTCTATTTCTGTGTTTCGTAAGTGCCTAGGGAAATTACAAAGGGCCTCTGTAACCCTTGTTTGTAACTCAGTGTATTTGGTTGAAAGCATGCATTGTGTGGCTGTAGGTTAGGGACCCAGAGAAGAAAAGACCTTGATATGGTCCTGTGCCTAACACCATTAGACCAAATGATGTAACTCTTTAGTTTTGTTTTTAATCTAGCTGTGTGCTTGCAAGAGAGTGCCAGACTTTTTATGGGTTTTGTTAATAATTTTGATTTGTAATTTTCCCTATGGGCTTTGAACCCAGGCTTGTCTGGGGTACATACTTGAGTCACTAAAAGATGTGCAGCTGTCTGTGAGTGCTGGTGAGCATTTAGGGCTGTAAGTTTTGCAGGGTCATAGGATGTGTATCCATTACGGTTTGATAGTGCTGTTCATTTCGGTGTTTTGTCTGTGTCTATGGAAATTACAAAAGGCTTGTGTCACCCTTGTTTGTATCTCAGTGTGTTTGGTTGAAGGCATGCATTGTAAGGCTGTAGTTTAGGGATCCAGGGAGGAAGAGACATTGACATTGTCCTGGGCCTATAACCATTTGGCCAAATGCTGTTACTTATTCTACCATTTTGCTTTTAATCTAGCTGTGTGCTTGCAAGAGCACAAGAGTGACAGACTTTGTGTGTGTGTGTGTGTTTTTTTACATGGTATTATTTAAAGGAAAATACACATTAAAAAAAAATGTATGTCTCAGTACTTACAACACTCTGCTAACCTGACTGATGCTATGTATATACGGATCGTCTGAGCAAATTATTATCAACTAAAGCTATGACTATTTTTTTTATGAAAGCTGTCTTCCTACAATAATTAATAAGAAAAAGTAATGTAGAGGTTGATCTCAAACCTACAGAAAAAAACTTTCCAAAGACTTTAATTGTGTTTTTCTGTTTAAAATCATTAGAGATGTTTTACTAAAATATTGTGATTAACCCAGTAGTTTGGACTGAATAATTGTCTAAAAATCTCAAATTTTCATATCTAAATAACTACAAAGCTCTTCCAATTTAGTTCAGATTTTAAAAAGTATATGCTACTAATCCAAGTTAAAATGCCAAATTTCAGCCAAATTTGAATAATTTAAACAAATTTGAACATTTAACAACATTAACTAAATTATTACTACTCCACTGTGAAGCCATAATATATAGAGGTTCCGTTTTTAATTTTGTATAAACCAATAAAGACTTGTGTGTATACATTGGTTACAGTGTCAAGAACTGGGGCCCAATGATCAAAAGTTTGGAACCGAAAACAAGAAAACATAGGTTTAGCCTCACAGGGACACTCTTGGTGCAATTATCAAATAAATGGGTTGTACCTGCGAGTGGTGAGATGTCTTCCATAGAAATAATAAGAGCTCTCTGCTATGTGAAGATTTGCAATGGAGGACAAAGTACATAGGAAGAAACCAGCATATGTTTAAACCTAAACGTTATGCCTAATACAAATCAAAATATATTAATAAAAAAAAAAAAAAAAAAGATGTTTTCAGTGCACCGTACCATAAATTTGCAGTTATTTCCCACTTCTGAAGAAGCAACCAATAGAAGCGTGAAATGCACCAGGCTCCGCCCCCAACACAATCACGCTCTGTTTGTTAGGCACCATAAACTAACTGGCTGTTTTCGGTTTATCCTCTGTTAACAACCACAAACGTTTTTATTATTTTATATTTCTTATCTTGTTTGACTTTGGAGTGCTTTTAACTAGTGCATCACCAGTGTGATACTTATTGACAAAGTGTGGAGTGTTGTAAATAAACTTATATATTTTATATACACCCAGTCTGTTCTATATAGCCCCATCCACTTCCCTACTGAATATATAGGGGGATATAGGAGACGGAGATAGGCTAACAAAACAGATGAAAAGGACTTTTGTGGAGGGAGCACATTTTAACACTGGGGAGAAATCCTAAGCAGTGAAAAGCATCGCTGGATGTCACATAAGGCTTGATATAGCCTCCACACCAGTACCTTACCTCATATTGATTGGGGCTTTACCAAGTGAGTGTATATTGCACATGAATGTCCATTTTTCTTTTGATACCATAACATACTACACCCAAATCTGGCTTCTTTGTGTGCCATTCCCTTCTTCTATTCACCTCAGATTCTCCTTGGGGACACCTCGGTAACATATTGGAATAAGGCTGGAAGAGACTTGGATCTATTCCTCAACTATATAAGGAGTGACTTTCCATTTTATTCAATTTTATTTATTGTATTTATATATAGAGGAGGACAGTGTTTACCCATCTATATATATACACCAAATAAGATACAAGACATATCCTCTTTTATAGATGTACATGGACACATAATATCTTTAGACATAGATTTATGTAACTGGTAACACTGATATTTGTGTGGTTGTTCCATCTAACCTGTTAAGCGCTAATACTTTTTGTGTGGTGTCATATATATATATATATATATATATATATATATATACACAGTTTATCATTTTATATTACAATCTCAAAGTGTTTAATGTCCCTTTAAGAGTATTAAAAGAAAGATAGCGAAATATGAGTCGCTGGTCTTGTAATAAAATTACTTTTTTAGTAGCTTATTTATATTATTGACCACAGCAAAGAAGATAAGATAAATTATCAAGTATTTATCAGGGCTATCTATGTACCTGGATTGCAACAAAATGCTAATATGGTTAACACAATCATAATTTAAAATGTTTTTAAAACATTTATTGTGTATGCAGATACTTTGCAAGACAGTAATGCATAAAACATACTATTACATTACTATATTATGGTCAGTATACAGATTAGGAGCAAGTACGATTTTGTTTATCCGGCAAGAGAAATTTGCTATACGCTATAAAAACCTGTCACTTGAAATGCATAGATTTGTAACCTCTTTTGTAAGCATCAAGGACAAATCTCCAGCGTCCGACATGTAATTTTTTTTTCTAATTATGTCTATAAAATCTGATCAAATATTGAAGAAAAAATATGCTTCTGTGTATTTCCACAGCTTCTTTCTAATAGTGCATAATGATACAGGAAAAAAACAAACAAAAAAAATAGCCATATGTTGTTCCCAATTATCAGGCATGTCAAGGACATAGGTACAAATGTGAAATGATAGATAAAATGCATCATGTTGATATGAAATTAAATATTCATAATTATACATGTTTGTATAAATCTCCTAAGTGTTTTGCTTTTATATTACAAACACGCTGCACATACAATTACATGGGACTTGACTATAATTATATATAATTTACAAATATCAAGCGGGACTTAAAATGCCATCAAAATTCTATAATTGGGGCATAAATCTAAGAATAGAGCAGCGCCCAAAAATCAGTTGCTCTGTTAAAATATTGTGTAAAAAAAAAAAAAAAAAAATCAAATAATCAGCAATTTGATCCAAAAATGTAGCTTGTAAATTAAACTATGTCACTGTATTATAGAACCACATGCCATGTTTTGTTAACATAATCAGAAAAATGGAGCTGCCTGACATTATTTTCGCATCTGCCACTCATTCTGTTAAATGTTTCTGCAATTTTATTACAATTCTCTATGTCTGCAAATCCCACTCAGCTGTGAAATTGGAATTGCAAACAGAAATATCACATTTCCATCTACTGTACTTGCTGAAAAATTCCATTTTTGACATGTTGAGAGGCACAAGTGACAAGAGGACACCCTATGGTTCTTATAAGGAATAATTCAAAGGGAAGAGAAAATGCAAGATGCATGATGGAAGTATTTTTTTTTTTTCCAGTGGAAAAAGTTGATAGCTTCCAAGGAGAGACGTCAAAATTTAAACGTTCTCGGGTGCATTTTAATTTGAATTAAAAGCATTTTTGCAATCTACTTCCACTAGCAAAAATTATTCTAGTAAAAGTTATCACTGTTTTTCAGCACCATACGTACATATGCTGTGAGGACCAGGGCATCAGCATTCAAACATTACACCTTCTCAGAAAATTCACAGTGACTGGTATGACACAAGCCTCCTTCTCTCTGAACTTGATTACAGGTGCACAGACATAAAGCACTTCTTGCTATGGCTGGTATGACACAAGCCTCCTTCTCTCTGAACTTGACTACAGGTGCACAGACATAAAGCACTTCTTACTGTGGCTGGTATGACACAAGCCTCCTCCTCTCTGAACTTGATTACAGGTGCACAGACATAAAGGACTTCTTGCTGTGGCTGGTATGACACAAGCCTCCTTCTCTCTGAACTTGACTACAGGTGCACAGACATAAAGCACTTCTTGCTGTAGCTGGTATGACACAAGCCTCCTTCTCTCTGAACTTGATTACAGGTGCACAGACATAAAGCACTTCTTGCTGTGGCTAGTATGACACAAGCCTCCTTCTCTCTGAACTTGACTACAGGTGCACAGACATAAAGCACTTCTTGCTGTGGCTGGTATGACACAAGCCTCCTTCTCTCTGAACTTGACTACAGGTGCACAGACATAAAGCACTTCTTGCT